>NW_027326054.1:0-85581 GCF_048594095.1 Paramormyrops kingsleyae
CATTAGCAATCATGGAGGCATATGAAACATTCTGTGCTGAGCAATTGTGAATTACCTCTATTCGAAAACAAATTGTGCAATCAACTGTCTATGTAAAATATAAAATATTTAAATGTAATTTTCAGCATAAATTTAAATTCTTATGGTCATTGTATTTTTTTTCTATTTGTTACCTTGATTTTAACCATGTTCTGCTAAAAATACACTGCTCAAAAAAATTAAAGGAACACTTTTTTTCAGAGTTTACTATCAAGTCAGTTAAACTTCTGGGATATTGATCTGCTCAGTTAAGTAGCAGAGGAGGTTGTTAATCAGTTTCAGCTGCTTTTCTGTTAATGAAACTAACAACAGGTGCACTAGAGGGGCAACAATGAGACGACCCCCAAAACAGGAATGGTTTAACAGGTGGAAGCCACTAACATTTTCCCCTCTGCTTCTTTTCTCACTGTTTTTTCACTAGTTTTGCATTTGGCTACGGTCAGTGTTACTATTGGTAGCATGAGGCGATACTTGGACCCTACAGAGGTTGCACAGGTAGTCGAACTCCTCCAGGATGGCGCATCAATACGTGCCATTGCCAGAAGGTTTGCTGTGTCTCCCAGCACAGTCTCAAGAGCATGAAAGAGATTCCAGGAGAATACTCTAGGAGAGCTGGACAGGGCCATAGAAGGTCCTTAACCCAGGAACAGGATGAGCACTGCCAGGCCCCCCTGCACCGTGGAGCTCAATTCACATTTGCCATAGAATACCAGAATTGGCAGGTTCACTACTGGCGCCCTGTGCTTTTCACAGATGAGAGCAGGTTCACTCTGAGCACATGTGACAGACATGAAAGGGTCTGGAGAAGCCATGGAGAATGTTATGCTGTTTGCAACATGGTTCAGCATGACCAGTTTGGTGGTGGGTCAGTGATGGTCTGGGGAGGCATATCCATGGAGGGATGCACAGACCTCTACAGGCTAACAATGTGCAAATGATGGCTGCATATGTTCCCTTGCAAATAACCATGGTTAAGAGAGGAAGAACAATGATTTCAAGCACCACCCTTCTTTTAAAGTATGCACTCTGCTATTCTAACTCAATCAGCATGACAGAGTGATCTCCTCATCAGCACTCTCACCTGAAATGATGTCAGCAGGTCCTTTTGTGGTAGGACTGAAATGCAGAGGGTTTTTTTGGGATTAAGTTCATTTTCATGGCAATTTTGCAATTCATCGGATCACTCTTCATAACATTTTGGAGTACCGGTATATGCAAATTGCATAAAAAACTGAGGCAGCAGACTTTCTGAAAACTAATATTTGCGTTATTCTCAAAACTTCTAGTCATGACTTTATATGCATTTAGTATATAATATAAAATTTTTGCAGTTTCATGTTAACTATGATTACTACCCAAGTTAACAAAAATGCGGTTCTATGAGCACAGGGGATGCTAGATTTTATTTTTTTTTTAGCAGAGCTGTCCGCTAGTCGGCACTAGTTAATCATTAATGGCTTACATCAGAGAAAGAGCAAGAATGTTAACAATGCTTAAAATATCAAAAAGCGATTCTCTGAGGAAATATATGAAAATGATAATACTTGCCACATAGGGTTATAACGTTACACAAAAATTCCGGTTCAGTACGTACCTCGGTTTTGAAGTCGCAGTTCTGTACGTTTGCGATAAAAGAAACAGAACATAAACTGCTTTTTTTCCTTTATTAAACAAAGTATGACTGTCTTTCTTAAATAAAGTCTCTGTCAATACTGCTGCAGTATGCTAGCCGACTATGTAGGAAGGCTAGCAACATCATCAAGGACCCCACCCACCCGGGTTACAAACTGTTTGTCCCCCTCCCATCGGGCAAAAGATTCAGGACCATCAAGTCACGAACAAACAGACTGAGGAACAGTTTTTTCCTGAGAGCAGTAGCCTCCGTCACACCCCTTCCCACTACAGAACACTGACCATTAAGTCACTTCCACACCTCTGTATTACTGCTGATATGCAGTTGTTCACTTTAAATCACATTGACTTTTACAAATATATTGTATTTTATTAATAGTTATTTTAGGTTTTATTCATATTTATACCATGTCTATGAGACTATTCTATATTAATGTGGTACCTTAATGTATACCTCTTTGCTGCTGAGCCGTGAGCTACCAAACAAATTTTGTTGTATTTCTGATACAGTGACAATAAAGTTTAAGTTTACTAAAAAAAACTAAAATTTCTAATGAAACTGATTGATTATGACCAGGCAACATGTCCACTGCAGATTATTTGTTGGGCTTATGTCTTTGAAGCCATGAAAAAATTTAACAACTCTCAGACTGAGACCGACACTAAAAGGTAACTTTGAGTTATGTTAATGTTCATTTCCATCCACTTGCAGTAAACCTAATTAGCAATGTTTTTTCCTATCCATCATTTTACCTCAGGAGGAAGTTGGGTTGAGACTGATGGCAAAATGTATAACTTTAACTCTGAGGCCAAGACAGAAATGAGACTTTACTATGATTTATGTTAAGTTCCAGCTGGTTACAATCAATTTCATTAGAGACATTCACAATCTATCCACATGAAGACAGGTGAACAGAACACAGAGAACAGAGATCACAGAGAGATCTCTCACTGAACAGATGAGAACAACTCCCAATTTCCAGTGTTAAAATCTTTTTTGTCATCAAATTTTATTAAAGAAAAATCACAACAACGAACACCCCCTACATGGCCCTTCCCTACGGTGGCCGATAAGGGCAAATCAAATTAACTTTTCAGAAAACAAAATTACAAAAGTCAAGACAAATTAACAAAGCCAAGCAAAAACGAACACACTTACAAGTGCCCAAACAAATTTACAAGTGCCCAAACAAATTTACAAGCGCGGAAACAAATTTACAAGTTCCAAAATAAATATACATGCGACGAAACAAATTTACGAGATGAGAAACACTTTTACCAGTCCTCAAAACAAATTTACAAGTGGAGAATCATACGGAAAGGGTAGGTACGCGCTGCACAGGAAGTGCCTAATTATTGCTTGCCTTTTGTGTCAATCAAGCGGTTTCGCGAGGGGGAAGTTGCTGAGGGGGGGCCCAATCCCAAACTATACCCTCGACACTCCGCCTTCATTTCGAGTCACACTCCCGCCGAGTCACCCTCACAACACGCCCTATACACTTAAACTGAAGGAAATTGTCACAAGAAAGATTTGAGACAGACTTGCCCTCGCAGCGCCTTTTTACAGTCTTCATTACCGGAAAGAGGAAATGCATTACGTAGTGATTTGACGAAATGGATCCATCAAGAAGCTGTATTGTATTTTCTTTAATGACATATCAGTTATTTTAAAAAAGCACAGTTTATCTAATGCGCGAAGACGACGGCTACGTCGTCTTATTGCACTGAGCAATTTTAAGTATGTACATGTGTCATATTGACGATTGTACAATTTCTACCATAGCTAACTTAGGTTACACGCATAAAACATTACGCATTACTTCTGTACCAAATACCAGATCCAGATATGTAGAGGAAAAAACAGGCAAATATGAAACATAAATTGTTATTGCTGGTGTGATGTTGATCGAGTTTGCGTACGAATGTTTCTTCGCGTGGTTTCTAGTTTGAAAAGTACACAAAATCTCTCGTAATCGGATCACGATAAAATCTACCTGTACTGACCAGCTATAAATAACTGCTTTCCTAATTTTTTTTCTGCAGCGATGAATTATAACATGTAACATAGACTTTCTATGTGTATTTCACTGTGCTGTTAGAATCCAATTATTAAATTATCGCGCTGTTCTGTTTCCTGTGCGCTAGGAATTATGGGATATGGAAGTGGTAGTGAAATCGCGCGAGCCACCATCGTTGCCGACTCGCTAAAGGAGGGCATAATCGACCACTCCCCCTTAGCCCTTGCTGCTTTGAGACACACTTCAACATGGCGACGGGTCTCGGGAACGCGCAAACGAAGGCGGAGTGGTGAGGCGGAGTGTGTAGGGACCGGTTTGGGATTGGGCCGGGGTTCAGTCTTGAAACGGCAGCTGGCAGGAGGAAGTGACGTCACAGGCACCCGCCAAGGCAGGTAGCGGCAGCTGCCACTAAGGAGCTTGGCAGCTGCCAGTTCTTAGTGGCAGCTGTCACTTCTGTCCGTCGCTAGTGGCGCTTAACAGTGGCAGGTCCCGTTCAAATACAGTGCCTGCCGGGGTACAGAGACAGCCACCGCCGCTCGTGGAAGTAAACCCGAGATGCTGTGCACGGCTACGATAAACTGGCATACGGAAATAAATTGAGTACTTGTTTAATCTTTATATGACTACGAATTATATTATTGTTGCTGACTCTACATCTCTTTAAGATAATATTTGAGAAAACAATGATTGTACTGTCGCTAGTGGCGCTAAATAGTGACAGGAGCCGTTCGGGAACAGTGCCTGCCGGTAGTGGCAGGTCTAGTGGCAGGTGCCGTTCAGATACAGCAGAGAGGCACCTACCCGCCACTCCTGGAAGTAGCCTAAACCAGAGATTCTGTACATCGGCTAAATGATCAAAAGCAATGATTGTGCTGTCGCTAGTGGCGCTAAACAGTGACAGGAGCCGTTCGGGAACAGTGCCTGCCGGTAGTGGCAGGTCCCGTGGCAGGTCCCGTGGCAGGTGACGTTCAGATACAGTAGAGAGGCACCTACCCGCCAATCCTGGAAGTAGCTTAAACCAGAGATTCTGTACATCGGCTAAATGATCAACTGCAATAGTTCGGTAAAGTTGGAACGATATTGGCAGATTCGAACTTGGCGGCTCAATAAATCTTAAACAAAACGTTCTTACAATACAATATACGGGTCTATTTAACAGTGGTAAGGTAGACAATGAGCTACAACCGGATTTTCGTCCAAACAATATGTATTTACAGAAATACGGATAACATTGCTCCCTATGAGCAGTCCGCTGTCTGAGGAGAGCTTAGGGACCGTCTACAAAGTGCAAATCGACAACGGATAATGTCAATAACTTCGCTTCCAAAGAGTGAAGAGCCACCAAAATCACTAAAGGCTTTTGGAATGTTATCATGGTCATACTACACCCCTTAGTTTGGTGAAATGTACCTACGTCTATTTCTAAAGAATTTATATTAGGAATAACATTGCTCCTATCAACTGTACTACCACCAAAATCACTACACACATCTAGGGTGTCATCATGGTCATATTACAACACTTATAGTTTGGTGAAAAAAATCATTATTATTAAATAAAATGCAATAACTTTGCTCCTATCAATTGTAGCGCCACCAAAATTACTATATACTTTTGTAATTTAATTATGGTAGGACTGCACCACTTAGGTTGGGAAAATGTGGCTTAGTTTATTGTTAAAGGGATTTTATTGGCAATAAAATCAACTTTCCCTTCGCGAAACCGCTTGATTGACACAAAAGGCAAGCAATAATTAGGCACTTCCTGTGCAGCGCGTACCTACCCTTTCCGTATGATTCTCCACTTGTAAATTTGTTTTGAGGACTGGTAAAAGTGTTTCTCATCTCGTAAATTTGTTTCGTCGCATGTATATTTATTTTGGAACTTGTAAATTTGTTTCCGCGCTTGTAAATTTGTTTGGGCACTTGTAAGTGTGTTCGTTTTTGCTTGGCTTTGTTAATTTGTCTTGACTTTTGTAATTTTGTTTTCTGAAAAGTTAATTTGATTTGCCCTTATCGGCCACCGTACTTCCTTGTGACAGCCCAAGAGAAACAGAGTTGTTAGCGATAGAGATGACAGTACACTTAAGAGGAGAAAAAAAGAAAGACACCTCACCTAGCAATACCTATTCAAATCTCAACCTGCTGCAAGGCATGAAACCATTTTTGAATGGTTAAGGAGGAAAAGTTGTTAATCCATGATGCAGACAACTCCAGAAATATCAGATTACAGAAAGTGGACTACCAGAGAGATGGAATTGCAAGGTCCAGAGAATACAGGCTAGACACAGGTCTAAATCTGGGAGAAAGGGATGTGGCATAGGAGCATAGTAGATAAAGAGGACGAGGTGAGGAGAGAAAAATTGTACATGCTTTATCAGTCCATCAGTCTCTCTATAACTTCTTCATAATCACACTGCTATCCTATAGCATAAATGCAGCACCTAGTCTGGATGGGAGAATCTTCTAGATTTATACTCCCTGATGTAAGTCCATGCAGTCTGAGCTCGCACTGATGCTTCAAACTGATTGCTCTACATTGTAAAAAACTTAAATAACGGCCTAAGTTCAGTCTAATATTGCACACAGCATCTGTGATGGAGAAGCAGAATTTGCAAGCATCCGCATCCGATTCTTAGCCGTCCCCGCATACCTGTCTACTGAACATGCTGTCCGTCTGGGTGCGCACTACAGGAAGCAGACCGTTTTGCACTGTGTTAGCTTCAGTAACGTATACTATATGGACAAAGTATTGGGACACACCTCTTAATCATTGAATTCAGCTTTTTCAATCAGACCCATCGCCACAGGTGTAATAAAATCAAGCACCTAGCCATGCAGTCAGGTTTACAAACGGTTGTGAAAGAATGGATCATTATGAAGAGTTCAGTGAATTCAAGTATGGGACTGTAAAAGGATGCCACCTTTGCAATAAGTCAGTTTGTAAAAAAATTTCCTTACTAAATATTACATAATACTGTACTAAATATTACATGATATTCTACTATACATGGTATCATTGCAAAGTGGAAGCATTTACAATCAACAGAAACTCAGCCACAAAGTGGCAGACCATATAAAATTACAAAACGGGGTCACCAAGCCCTGAGGCGCATGATAAAGTGATAAATCAGTGGGCCTCATTCACCAATATTTTCTTAAGAATTCTCTTAAATTTGTTCCTACGAAATTTGTTAAGAACAAACTACGTCGGATTCATGGCGTGTTGTTAAGTAGAATTGTTCGCACCTTTGTTCTTAAGAATGATGAATTCCACGTCTTCGTAACTGAAAGTGTGTGCCAGTTTGTCCTAATTAGCATAGGGAAATGCCCTGCAATTTCCCATAAAAGGGAATGAGACTGTAGGACCGTGTGCAAGGAATGGCGAAGACACGCGCAGGCTGTGGACTGCTTGGCATCAAGAGGAAAAAACTTCAATAATGCTGAAATAAAAGTATTAATTCAGTAAAATCCTGTTATAGTGGACTCGCTAATAATGGAATATCGTCCATAACGGACGAGGTCCGCCGGTCCTAGCCGTGCGCCTTTAGGAGCATACAGAAAAAGCATCGGATATAACGGACTGGCATATAACGAAATTTTGCTTATAACGGACAAACAATTTGGTTCCCAGGGCTGCTTTTAGCTGTAGTTTTGTTTGGCTATAATGGACATAAAGGTGCGTGGCATGCCAGTGATATCCAGCGCAGATACGTAGTCGGGATTATTAATGGTCATGCATCTGGTCAGGTAAAGTTGGATTACTACATGTACAATATAATAATCTATACCACAAGTTTGTCTGCTGGGGTGTGGCATGAGTAAATGGTGTCCTGTATTTGTGTTCTGGGCATACAGCAACTGGATATAACAGACTTTGGATATAACGGACTGTTTTGCCAGGACCCTTAAAGTCCGTTAAAAGTAGATTTTACTGTACAGGAGGTAAATGCAAATAGACACATATTATTTTGTAGCGTAACCAGTGGATATAAAGCCCCCAAGAAAGCTGATACATGGAGAGATATGACCTTCTCTGTGAACGCTGCGTGTCAAATAAATCTAAATGATCTTCAAACATGCGTTCCCTTCTCAGAGCACGATTGGCATGCTCTTCAAGAAGTAACACAAATGCCATTTTGATAGTAAGGCCAATGCGCAGAAACAGACCTATTTATAATCTGCATGATTGCTGTTACTACCATGAAAATAATTTTTACACTTTAAAATTATTTTTTATATTTTACTTTTACAAATTATTCAAATACTATCATTTTATCAACTGTAGACTGAACAAAACTGCTATAACCGATTATTTTGAACAAACTATCATTACTCAAATGTGTGTACAAATGGTCTTGAGTTTGCGTAGATTCTATTCTTAGCTAAGAACAAATTCAGATAAGAAAACATTGGTGAATGTCAGAATCTTCGTAAAAAAGTGCGTACGTGAGGTTTAAGAACAAATTTGTTCATAAGAACAGTTGGTGAATGAGGCCCAGTGTTAGGAAGGCCCTTTTCTGTTCCAGCATCACTGTGCCCCAGTGCACAAAGCAAGGTCCATAAAGATATGGTTGTGTGTGTTTGGTGGGGAAGAACTTGACTAGCCTGCACAGAATCCTGACATCAACTCCATCAGACACTTCTGGGATGAACTAAAATCCAACTTCACATCCAACATCAGTGCCTGACCTCACCAATGCTCTTCCGGATGAATGGGCAAAAATTCCCATAGACACACTCCAAAATCTTGAGGAGAGCCTTCCCAGAAGAGTGACAGCTGTACCAAATCCATGGGATGTCATAAAAGTTCCTGTAGGTGTAATGGCTAGGTGTCCCAGTACTTTTGTTCATATATTGCACATCACAAATTAGATGACAACCCCCCCACCCTCCGTCAACAAAAAACATGGCTTAGTACAACACAAGTGAGATACCACTGCAAATAATGTAGCGTCTGAACTTAAGGTAATGATACAGAACCGCTTTTCTCATTAAAGAATAATGCTGGCACTCAAATGTCTCGGCCAGAGTGGCTCACCGCACACCCATTTCTGTCATTAACTGCCCTCAGTACAACTCTGCCACAAAAGAGTCCAAAGCACACGTGGACAAGTGAAGACGTATGAATGAGACATAACCTGTTATACCAAATAGTGAGAACAAAATAAAGACAATAACAATATACTAAATGTGTCTAAAGGACTAGATAATTGGAAGTGGCAGTCTCTAAATTATGTATTCTTTGGGCCCAAGCAACACACGGAGAAGGTAAACTGTGCACGCACACACACGCACACACACACCTACACAAACGCACATGTAGGGTAAACATATCCTTATGTGGACCGCTCATTCATTTCAATGGAAAAAATGCTAAAGGTAACTATGACAACCTTAACCCCCACCCTGCCCCAACCATAACCATAAGTAACCTAACAAAATACAAGAGTTTTTGCATTTTGAGTTTTTTCATAGCAGTCACCGATTTTTATAAAATAGAGTTTTACCTTATGGGGACCAGGAAACCGGTCCCCATAAGGGAAAAAAAACGGATATTTATCACGTTATGGGGACATGTTCCCATAAGGATAGGTAAACTCGCCCGCACACGCACACACACACACACACACAAGTTGGTCTTCCTATCTAAATGGGGACCTCAAATGTGATCTATGCAAACCCACACACACACCAGAGTCAAAATTACAATGTACTACTACCACTAATAAATTTCATTGCTGCTTCTGTAGCTATGTCCACCAATCCTTTCAATCGAAGATTGAAGAAAATGGTGACAGCCGTTTGCGCTGCAAATTAAAAAACACACACAAAAGAAAAAGCAGAAACAAAATGAAAATGTGCTGCAAATTAAAAAACACACAAAAGAAAAAGCAGAAACAAAATGAAAATGCGCTGCAATTCAAAAAAGACAAACAAAAGAAAAAGTAGAAACAAAATGAAAATGCGCTGCTGCTTTTTCTTTTGTTTGTGTTTGTCTCTAGGGGCCTCCGTAGATTTTGGATGGCGGAGACCAGCGTGGACATTAGAGAATTACCCAAACAACCCTATCCTATCTGCTTTTGGCTCCCCCCTAATCAGCATTGGCCTCTGACAAGGCCGCTGCTGAATTAACAACTCCCCCGGAAGAACAAGGCAGTGAGACTCTCTTGTATTTGCATCTCCCCCAATCCCAAGGACACCTGGATACACACACACATATACATACGTACCACACCCTCCCCCCCATCTCACGCCTTTGCCGCTTCATACCCCCAGCGTGAACAGGTGGGTCTGTGATCAGTGCCTCTGGCTGCAGAACCGGATGGCTGTTTGTCTATGCTGGACTACCTCAACTTTCCCTCCCCTGTTGCAAGTCACGACTTTTTATGTTGTAAGGTATAGTGACTATGTGCTTATATGTTGCTGGAGTCTCGGAAGCTATGGACGTAAGACACAGAATACCTAGGACGGGGCGCGAACTCATCGCAGGGCACCTACCCCATTCACACACAATAACGACGTCATTTATGTAAAAACGATTTTCAGTCCTACATTTCCCAGAAGGCTATACGCAGAAAGCACATGCGCAGTCGTTTCCTAAGTCGTTGACGTTAGTACTATGACAACGGTGAGATTCTGTGAAGTAGTTGAACCGCTGAGCTGCTGAAAATGTACTAAAGCTCAAATATACCATTTTCCTCTAAGGTACAGTATAAGAGTTTCATTATAAATGCTGTAATTAATTTAGGGGACTGTACCAAAATGTACCCGACAACAATTAGTTTCTTTCTAGCTAGTTGAATCGTCCTCCTATATTGTTAGCAATCTGGTTATCATGCTATCTACGTAATTTCTTTTTTTAACTAGAGACATATTACCTTGTGTTCTTACATGTAAGAGGAATGGTATAAATGTGCAAATAGGTCAGTACGAAAGCTAGAGTTTACCTTAGTCAGCTGGTCATGGTTTGTGTAAATTACCTGCTATCCATATGGTCATCGCATTTTTTAAGAATGAAAAATTAGCATCTGATTCATTTCTTTGACTCTGTTTTCCCATAAGACTGATTATTTGTATCCCCATAGCTAAATTGGCTAATCTTCTTACAATACTGCGTCATTGTAGCGAGAGGGATTAGCTAGCAAGCTTTCTTATTTCTGGATTGATTATAGCTTGTGCATTCAGAAGCTGAAAAAGTAAGCTCTTGAAATCTAAAAATCTAAAAATTCTATAATTATTTTTAAATGCATGCATGTAATTCATGTCCACTATTTTAAATCTGTAAAGGGAAATTTGCTTGACTTAATGTACATTAAGACAATATTTTTTTGCATTGTGTCTAAATACTTCTGTTAGCAGTCACGTGTTTAGTCTATCCAGCTCATTGACTAGACCGATAAACCTGGCCGAGGGTATGATGTGAGCGGGGCCCTTCTTTGATGTATAATATAATGTATTAACTGTCCATTCCACCTCCTTCCCAATTAGGGGAACATATTGTATTGACCTGAGCAGTTTCCTTCACATTGTGCCATGTGCTCGATCCCCAGATTTTCAGTATAGTAATGTGTAGTAACAATATATTAAATGAAAGTTTCGAGGATACTTAAAAAGCTTTGGATTCTTGAAAACAGAGTTAAGTCGATGGTATTACAGTGAACCCACGCCTATCGCGGAAGATGCGTTCCAGACCCGTCAGCGATAGGTGAAAATCATATAATTTTTTTTTTTTCTTATAGTTTAAGCCTTAAAATACTCCTCCGACACACTTTAAACACATGTAAGCTTATTAGAACAACACATATATGTGGATGTCCTGCTACGGATATGAGTAGTAATAATAATACTAATAATAATAATAATAATAATAATATGTAATGTGTGTGTGTCTCTGTATACGTAATGGAATATATACAAATAAAAACACGTATGGCTCATATATTCTTTTCATCCTTCTTGATGTAGCGTACCGTCGGTTCATTACCACGGTTAAGTTAACCTCATAATCGATATTCAGTGTTCTAGCTTTAATAACTTTTCACGGAAGTAAGATGGGGCGTTTTTGATGATAGAATCGTGTGGTCCAGTACACAGACAACGATGCACACCGATTATTTTTGCGCTTCAAACCATTTCGTGATTTGTGCAAAATCGTGTTAATAGCTAATATTATAGGTGCTGTCAGCTGTAATGACATGGTGGTTTAGCATTTTGGGCTCATGGCGACTATTGCACACCCCTTTGTTTCCCAGATTACTTTACGTAAAATTTTTATTTAATTTTTGAATGTTCGAATGTATCCGTATAATGTGCAATGGGACAATACATGAATGGGTTAATACCTTTAAAACTAGACAAGACAGGCACATCTAGTGAAGTGTGTTTTGATCAGTGGACTACAGGGAACAATGCACACCTCTTGAATTTTCAGATTATTTTTGTCTGTAACAGTTATTAATTATTATATTGCATCCATTTAAAATGCAATGGGGCAACACATTAAAGGGTTAATAGCTCTGAAACCAAATGGGACAGCCATGTCCTATGGAGTGTGCATGAATCAGGGGAACTTGGGGCACAATGCACACCCCTTATATTTTCAGGATCACTTTCTCTCTATCAGTTATTAATTAATACATTGGATTTTTTTTATATTAACACTTTTATTGAGAAAGCACATATTATATTACAGTAACATAGCTGTTGACATTGCCTTTGCTTTCAACGTTTTAACCATCCTACTAGAAAGATAGAGGAAAAAAAAACACTGAAACTTGGGTGGAGGTGTTGGGGTTGCTGGGTTACAATCACATAATTGAGATGAGGGTTCAAATCAGTGCAGCAACATATAAAGCAGCAGGATTTATAGAAAATCAGACCTAACAGGCTTAACAAATTCCGTCCACTTAGTCCATAATTTGTAAAAGGTATCACTCTGCACTTTGAGAGAGAAAGACAGTTTTTCCATTGTATAAATTTCTTGCACTACATTTATCCAGTCTTCAGTTGTTGGTGGATCAGGTTTGAGCCATCTCCTCGTGAGGGCCTTTTTACTCGCAGCCAATAAGATGTACAAAAGTTTTTTATTATCGAGGGTCAATTTATCCACCGGTATATTACACAGAAATATGATTTCAAAGGTTAAAGGAAAAACAAATGAAGACATTCTGTACATGCTCATGGATTTGAGACCAATACTGATGAATGGCTTGGCAATCCCAGAAAATATGAAAATGATTGGCACTATCTCCCCCACATCTCCAACAAGCATCCCCTAATCCCCGATACATTTTCTGGGCAGGGGTAATGAAAAATCTCATTATGCTTTTCCAGCAAAATTCATGCCAGACATTCGATCCTGTTGTGCCCCATTGTATCTCACATATATGGTCCAAACATTCCTCTGTAATTGTCAGATTGCCCTCCTTTTCCCACTTCATTTTAACATGAACAGTGCTGTCATTTCTACACCACAGGATGCTATTGTATATTCCGGAAATAATTGTATTGTGCAGTCCAGATTTAGTTAACGATACAAATGTTTCCACAAATCACAGGTCATTTAAATTCACTTTTAGGTCCTGGTTAAAATAATTTCTGACCTGTAGGTATCTGAAGAAATCGTCTGAGCTTAGGTCATGTTTTCTTTTCAAGGCTTCAAAGCTTTGAATTTTGATCCTAGCCGTTGGTTTATTATATAAACCTAAAATAGTGTCAATTATAGATTTATCAAAACCAAACCTTAAAAGCATTTTATATAAAAAGGACCACCACACTGAATCAAATGCCTTTTCAGCGTCTAGACTTAACACTAGGGTCTCTAGTTTTTGTTTATCAACCTGCCTCATTACGTGTAGAACCCTCCTGATGTTGTCCTGAGTCTGTCTCTGTTTGATGAAACCTGTTTGATCCTTATGTATTAACACAGGTAGGATTGTTTCTAGTCTCTTTGAAATTATGGAGGTCAACAGCTTATAATCAATATTTAATACACTAATTGGACGGTAGTTACCACATTCTAATCTATCCTTCCCTTCCTTTGGAATGACAGAGATTATTGCTTCCCCCCATGAGGGAGGGACTATTTTCTTTTCCATTACCAAATTAAATGTTTTCAGTAGGGTGGGGGTCAAACAATCTCACATTATTTTGTATCATTCTGGGCCAAATTCATCTGCCCCTGCCATTTTCCCTCCCTTTAGTCTTTTAATTGCCGAGTGAATTTCTTCTTTGGTTATTATGGATGACAACATTTTATTTTGTTCCTCTGTCACTGATGGTAACTCTAGTGCAGGCAAAAAGGTGTTCACATCTTGATCATTATCTACATGGGGTTGAGAATAAAGATTTCTGTAGTAATCCTGAAAACATTGTTGAATTCTCCTCTGTTCAGTTTCTATTTGACCATTAAAAGGATTCTTATATTCTAAGTATAGTCCTCTCCGCTCGTTGCTTCCTGAGTTTATAAGAAAGAAGTTTTAGTGATTTCCCCCCTATTTCGCAGTACTGTTGCTTGATAAAAAGCATTTTTTCTGTATGTCCATAGTGTGTAGGTAATCCAATTATTTTTTCAATTTTATTATATCAGATTTAATATCATCATTTAAAGTCAAGGAGTGTTGGCGCTGCAGATCTAACTATTAATCTTCTAAGTGATGGAGTTTTAGCCAACTTTCTTCAAGTGGGAGGAAATACTAATAATTTTCCCTCTGATCACTGCCTTCAGTACGTCCCATATTATTCCAGGTGTCACCTCCTCAAAGATCTAAATAAGTTGCTATTTCTTTTTTCAAATCTTCTTTAATATTTGGGTAATTTAGAATGTTCGTATTCAACCTCCATAGGGTAGATCTATTTTTCCTGTTCAAGCAGATATCAGCATAAACCGGGTTGTGGTCTGAAATAATACAGGGACCTATTTCACAGCTTTTCAGCCTAAATAAATCATTCTTAAACATAAACATATAGTTTAGCCTGGAGTATACATTGTGTGGATATGAGAAGTGGGTGTATTCTCTATCTGTTGGATGATAATCTCTCCATACATCAAATACTCCTAAATCACCCATAAGGCTTACCATCCTTTTGCATATGTTTCTTGCATCTCCTTTCCCGTTCAAAGAATACAATTTAGCGTTTAATGTGATATTAAAATCACCACCACTTAAAAGTTCCCTGGCTCCTTGCTGACGCTAATTCTAGGATCTGCTTATACAGGGACCAATCGATGTTTGGGGGAACATACACATTTAACAGATTGGTCAGGGTACCATCAATTTTACCCGTTATCATTACATATCTACCGTCCTTGTCTTTAGATTCTGATATATAAGAACATAAGAACTATACAAACGAGAGGAGGCCATTCGGCCCATCGAGCTCGCTTGGGGAGAACTTAACTAATAGCTCAGAGTTGTTAAAATCTTATCTAGCTCTGATTTAAAGGAACCCAAAGATTCAGCTTGCACTACATTATCAGGAAGACTATTCCATACTCTGACTACACGCTGTGTAAAGAAGTGCTTCCTTAAATCCAGTTTGAAATATTCTCCCGGTAATTTCCACCTATGGCCACGAGTTCTTGTATTTGAACTAATGCTGAAGTAACTATTCGGTTGAACAGCATCCAAACCTGTTAGAATCTTATAGACCTGGATCATGTCCCCCCTCAGTCTCCTTTGCTTGAGGCTGAACAGATTTAGCTCAACTAACCTTCCTCGTATGACATTCCTCTAAGCCGAGGAATCATTCTTGTGGCCCTACGCTGCACCTTTTCTAAGGCCGTGTAGGAATTATTAGCTCAGGTAATTTTTTAATATCTCCACCAATATGTGTGAATTAATTAAAGTTTAATTAATTATTATTTAATGCTGATTATTAATCAATTGTTATGCCGAATGGTCGGCTCCTCCAAACTCGATTGCGGTATCCCCGTGAGTCTGTTAATGTGAGACTTAAATGGGATTCACTAATTACCAGTATCGCTTAGTAACCTGGGTTAGAAAGCTCGTCCAGCGAGCTGCATCACCAGGTAATGTAAACGATTGGTAGTGAAGCTCCCCTCACGGCCGATGAGAGAGAGTCTCGCGATGTTTCAGGTGAGTTTGAGGTTCAGAGCGTGTAGCAAGATCGCACAGAGGCAGGGACTTTATTGTGAGACACTCAATGACGGAGGCTAAAGTTGTGTAAAAGACATGCATTTATTCCTAACTAACACTACAACTAACATAAGACAGACATTACACCTAACACACACAACAAACACGAAATAACGGAATAGAACAAACGATGTAATTATGAAAATGCAATGACCGGATTTAAATGAGTAACCTTAAATGGGAAATACTGTTCTGCAAAGCAAGCACAGTTTGTGGAAACACGACCCTAAAGTCTTATAGCAGGTTAACAGAACAGCTTAAGTTGTTAGAATGAAAGGAAGCTGGTTTACTTGGTTGAAGAGTGGGGGGGGGGGTCTTGGCAGTTGATGGCAGAGCTGCTGAGCCGATGGCACTCAGGAAGGCGCGGCGTTTGAAGCAGTGGAGTGGAGCCCCTTTGGATTCTCTCTCCTGGTGAAGCTTTGTCTTGGGTGCTGTTCTCTGTTCAGGTGGCCCTTCACCGGGGGGTTTCTTGTGGGCTTCTCGTCTCCCGGGCTGATGGTCTTTTCTGCACTGCTGCTGGTTGTTCTCTGCGCTTGATGATCTGTTTGCCCTGGCTGATGTTTATTCTCTGCGCACCTTTGTTCTGAGGTGCTAGATTTTTATGGTCTAAAGTTCATGAATAGGGATGACCAGGAATTCGACTCCTGGCCCAATGGCTGGCCATCCATTTGGCGGGCTTTCGGAAGGGGGTCTGTATCAGTCCTTTTGGGATTTATGGCCCGACTGATTCTCCCTTTACTGATGATTTTCATTAAGCTGTTATAACTTTTGATACATCCACTTTTATGGTAATCACTGACCAGATTTGGAATCAGGGGTGATTAACAATCAGTTTGACACCAAACATGCCATACCAGCTTCACAGGTACATACCTCATTCACATCAGTATAGGATACAGGTGTTTTGGGTTGCACCTCAACAGATG
The DNA here is from genome assembly GCF_048594095.1 of Paramormyrops kingsleyae. NCBI lineage: Eukaryota > Metazoa > Chordata > Actinopteri > Osteoglossiformes > Mormyridae > Paramormyrops > Paramormyrops kingsleyae. The sequence goes on from NW_027326054.1 coordinate 16,776, forward strand.
TTACACTTTGTGCGGATATTACATCAAATATTCATATTACAAACAGCACATCTTATCCATAGATAGGCGTGGCCGTTAGTTTGTGGTAATATCAATATAAGTTGCACATCTGGAAACAACATATTTTGTTTGGTGTGGCTTATGCCAATTCATCTTCTCCAGAATGGATAAGATACACCTTAAGGGGCCGTTCACATATCGCGTCTTTTGCGCGCTCAAGTCCATTATTTCAAATGTAGATGCGCGGCAGCCGCGCTCATAACGGAAGCGACGCGGTCGCGACGCGCACGCGGTGCGACGCGCCAGGTTTTTTCAGGCGCGTCCGCGCCGCGACGAGTTGGAAACATCTCAACTTTTTCAAAATGCCGCAAGCGCACCGCGAGTCATGTGACAAGATTCAACCAATTAGCTTCCTCGCCTTTTCCGTTACACTGACGCCTCAGCAGAAACATGGAGGAGCAGCTCATTATTGTGGTCCAGGGATTTCCTGAACTTTATGATTTGTCATATATATATGTACACACACACACAATTGCTGTACTAGTTACTTAAAAATATTTTAATGCGTATAACTAATTCCTTGTTAAATCCATCATTGTTTTTATAGAATGGATTTATATAGAATTTGTTATTGTTTATATAGATTTTATATAGAATTCAGTTATTTTTTTTAACTTTGTGTTTTGGTCATTTCGGTTATGACGGTAATTATCTCAGACAAATGCAGAGCCGTTGTGCAGGAGAGATGGTTTCACGGCAGAAGCTCTAGCTGTTTGCTGATGCTAGGGCCAGCTTTTCCTAAAATATAATCCAACTGGTCCTTGTCAAGTCTGAAATAGGCTTTGAACCTCCCGTTGTCCAGGCGGAGCTCCTGGATCAGCTGGTGAAATTCCCCGTGTTTTTTACGTTTTTGAAGAATGGGGTGCACCCAAACAATACGGCGTTTTTTTCTTTTCTGCGTAAATAAATCTTGTAGCAGAGTCACAGCAAGGGTTTTTCGTTGGTGGAAATCCATTTTTGAAATTAATGGAGAGCGCGGCGGATGGTTACTTAGCAACGACAGACACTTCCAGAGTGCAAGCGCCCGGGCGCTTTTGGAAAAAAGGAGAAAGCGACGCGCCTAGCGTTTTCCTCGCGTTTTTAGGCGCGATATGTGAACGCCCCCTAATTCAGTTCTTTTAACATAGCATGGTAGAAACAAAGAAACTTGGTGACTGTCCACCAAGATCAGATAAGGACCACAAAGGAATGTTGGAAGAGAAGGGGGGGTTGTTAACAAATAAGATTCTCTAAAAGTTAGGACACATTGGTTACACTAATTTTCCAGATTCTTCTGGTATACCATGAGAACCTATATACAATGGTAGCTATACCTGTCTATTTATTTAAATTTATATGTGTTCAAGTGCAAAGGGGTAAAATAGGTGATACTCCGTGAACATGGTTATAAGGGTGGCACACAAAACACTAAGATTGTCTAAGGACACATACAAACATAACCATATCTGTATATTGAGACTAGTAGTCATGAGTAAATCAATATACAGGGTATACAAAAGCCAAACTTAAATGAAACTTCCTTTAGGGTGTTTGTCTGTTGGGTGAGTGATATGTAAGACAGAATGTATGGGGAGGGGGTTGTGTGCCAAGTCGAGGGACCCCTGTCCATTAGGTCCACTCTGCTTGTCTGTAGGTCCCTAAATCTTTGGGCAATAAAAGTTGGAGTGCTGGCCTCCCTTGTTATCTGTGTGTGTGTGTGTTTATGTGTGTAACCCCCCTTTGGTGCCTCTCGTACCAGGCTCAGCCTTGTCTCAGGCCACCTGGAATTTAGGCCCTGTGATATGTGCATGTGTGACCCTACAGCCGCAATGTCCTTTTTAAGATATGGTGACCAAACCTGCACACAATATTCTAGGTGACGTCTCACCAAGGAATTGTATAATCTTAGCATTACCTCCCTTGACTTAAACTCCACACACCTGGAGATATACCCAAATATCCTATTGGCCTTTTTTATTGCTTCCCTGCACTGGCGAGAATGAGACATGGAAGCATCAACATACACACCAAGGTCTTTCTCATAATCAGCTACCTTTATTTCAGTAGGTCCCATAAAATACCTGTACTTTATATTTCTGCTCCCTACATGGAGTACCTTACATTTCTCTATGTTAAATTTCATCTGCCAGGTATCGGCCCAGTCACTAATTAAATCAAGATCCCACTGTAGCTGCTGAGCCGCTAGTTCAGTATCTGCTACACCACCCACCTTGGTGTCATCTGCAAATTTCACCAGTTTACTGTATATATTGGTGTCTATATCATTTATGTAAATTAGGAACAATAGTGGTCCTAAAATTGAACCCTGCGGTACCCCACTTTGAACGCAGGCCCACTGTGACATTGTGCCTCTTATAACTACTTGCTGCTTCCTATCTGTTAACCAGTTATCAATCCAGGTCGCTACAGTTCCTAAAATACCTGTCGTTTTGAGTTTAAGTAAGAGCCTCTTGTGGGGGACAACATCAAAATCCTTTTGGAAACCTAAGTATATTACATCATAGGCCTTCTTATCAACTTCCTGAGTAGCTTCCTCAAAAAACTCCAACAGATTTGTTAAACAGGATCTACCTCTCCTAAATCCATGCTGGCTATCCCTCAAAATGTTATTTGAGTCCAGGTAATCTACCATTTTCTCTTTGATTATAGCCTCCATAACTTTACCAGTTATACAAGTTAGACTGATTGGCCTATAGTTTGCCAAATTATTTCTATCCCCTTTTTTTGAAAATGGGCGTTATGTTGGCATGCTTCCAATCAGAAGGTACCACACCTTCAGATAAGGATTTTTGAAACAGTAAAGTTAAGGGTTGGCAAATAATATCCCTCATCTCTTTTAACACTATAGGTAAGATGCCATCAGGGCCCTGTGATTTATTTATTTTGAGCTTAGCTAGGCTTTGCAAAACATCAGCTTCAGTTATTTATATATTAGTTATAGACGATGCTGAATTAGTAATAAGAACTGGTAAGTTACTAGTGTCCTCAACAGTGAATACCCATGCAAAACTATCATTGAACTCATTTACTATATCAATGTCGTTTTCAATTATAAGACCCTTACTATCCTGCAGATTAATAATTTCATTTAGAGCTCTTTTAGAGTTAAAATACTGCAGGAAACTTTTAACTTCATCCTTAGCCTCCAATGCAATCTTCCTTTCGACATTCCTTTTAGCTCGTCTAATGTCATTTTTTAACTGTAGGTTTAGATACTCTTGATTTATTCTGTCATCATCAGTTATTTTCCATTTCTGGAACAAAGCCCTTTTCCTCCTTATGTTCATAGTCTAGAACTCCAGATATTAAGATTGCCACCCCTCTTCGCCTCCCCGAACCGTGGGAAGAATAAAAGACATGCATAAACCCCAACTTGTTCAATTTTGCATGCTCATTATCAGCCAGATGGGAATGGGAATGTCCAGCCATCATACCGCTCAGGAAGGAGACGGCTCCTGAGTTCAAGAGATGAACGTGTTTTGGTGCGGAATGTGCGTATCAATCCCATAACAAAATCAAAAGACCTTGTGAAGATGCTGGCTGAAGCTGGTAAGAGTGTATCACTATCCACAGTGAAACGAGTCCTGTACCGAACATGCGCGTAAAGGCTACTCAGCGAGGAAAAAGCCATTACTCCAAAAGCGACATAAAAAAGCCAGATTACACTTTGCAAATACACACAGGGACAAAGACCCTAATTTCTGGAGACATGTCCTGTGGTCTGACGAAACAAAAAATTGAACTGTTTGGCCATAATGACCATCGTCATATTTGGAGGAAAAAGGAGGAAAACCTTCAAGCCTGAGAACACCATCCCAACTGTGAAGTACGGAGGTGGCAGCATCATGTTGTGGGGGTGTTTTGCTGCAGGAGGGACTGGTGCACTTTACAAAATAGATGGCATCATGAAGAAAGAACAGTATGTTGAAATATTGAAGCAGCATCTCAAGACATCAGCCAGGAAGTTAAAGCTTGGGCGCAAATGGGTCTTCCAAATGGACAATGACCCTAAGCATACTGCAAAATTGGTTACAGAGTGGCTTAAGGACAACAAAGTCAATGTTTTGGAGTGGCCAACACAAAGCCCTGATCTTAATCCCATAGAAAATTTGTGGTCAGAGCTGAAAAGACGTGTGAGAGCAAGGCGTCCCACAAACCTGACTCAATTACACCAGTTCTGTCAGGAGGAATGTGCCAAAATTCCATTAAACTGTTGTGAGAAGCTTGTGGAAGGATACCCAAAGCGTTTGCGTCAAGTCATTCAGTTTAAAGGCAATTCTACCAAATACTAAGCAAATGTATGTCAACTTTTGACTTTGAAGAAAGTAATAAAAAAATCTCTAAAAAATTCTCTCATACATTATTTTGACATTTAGTAAATAGAAATTATTTTGGGAATCCGAACGGGCCTAAAACTGAAAGGGTTTTGTGTGATTTAATATCAGACAGTAAGAAAAAAAAAAGTTATATGTCTTTTTATACAGTGTATGTAAACTTTTGGTTTCAACTGTAGATAGCGCTTTCCACCTTTTCACCGGATTACGCAAGCCATTAATGTTTAATGATTTAACTGTATTTGACTCTCCCTGCCGACCCCTGGAGGATGGGCTCCCCCTTTGAGTCTGGTCCCTCCCAAGGTTTCTTCCTTCTAGGGAGTTTTTCCTTGCCACTGTCGCCTATGGCTTACTCACTGGGGGCTTTGGGTGGGGATGCTGTAAAGCGCTTTGGGACAATGTAATGTTGTGATAATGCGCTATACAAAAATAAATTTGTTGTTGTTGTTGTTGTAATGTTGATTGATACCAGTTTTGTTAATCTGCTACTCATCTAAATTATAGTCTCTATAGTTATTATGCACAGTTTAATGGGCTCCCCGCTCACCCTTGTAAACACTGAACATTGAACATATGAACGAGTTAACATCGAAAAGAAACAAAAATCAAACTGAGATATTAACTTCCAAGATAGGGGTCTCAGAGGTAGACCCTGTTTCACCTCTAAGGGCAACTTCCTCATCAGTCAGTGAAGGAGGCACTTGAAGGCTAAGACCCTACTACAGAAAGTACTTACGAGAAACCTTACTTATTTACTTGTTATGCACCAAAAACCGAATATAATAGTCTTAAGTAACAAGAACCAAGTGGGTAAACCTCAATTTCACGAAGGTGTAGATGATGTCCTCTTGAAGTCTCTGAGTTTGTCTGTGTAACCAGTGTCCCGCCTCTTGCTTGTCATACCGCTCCTCGGTCCTCTGCTCACTTTGCTCCAGGTCAGCTGCTTCAGTTGTTCCAGGGCCGTTTCTGGTGATTTAACCACCGTCACAGCATAGCCTCTACTGGACATATCTTCAGTGGCCTCCACCACCGTGTTGTAAATTTTTGTTTCGTCGGTGTATTTCACCCTCAGCCGAGCTGGACAGAGGGTCTGAAAAGGGATCTTCTGCTCTTTCAGAATCTTGCGCACTTCTGCGTATTCCCTTTGTTTTTATAGAATCAAGGGGGGATAGTCATGATCCCAACTCACTTGTCTGCCATACCAGGTAAATCCTCTTTTCTGCCATGCCTTATGGAGCAGAAGTTCTTTGGTTTTGAAGCTGAGGAATTTCACGATAATAGATCATTTGGGGGGGGGGGGGCGTCGCCTGGGGGTAATGGACCTAGAGAGAGGTGCGCCCGTTCGATGTGTATGTCAAGCTCATCTTGGGGCAGCCCCAAGCCGTCACGCAGCAATTTCTCCACAAAATCAATCATTGTTGGAGAGTCTCGGGTACACCGTAAATGCGTATGTTCTCTCTTCTTGTACGGCTCTCTAAGTCGATTAATTTATCTTCCAACTTAGTTTGTAGTTTTATTATTTCCGTCATGGCGCCCTCGGGGCTCTGAATACTTTCCTCCATTTTCTCAATTCTCCCCTCAGCCTCATCCAGTCTGGCGCTCATCTTTAAGATTTCTTCCTTAATTTTCCCCAATTGCACATTATTTTCTTGGCGAAAGCCTCTTATTTCTTGTAATACCGTGTCTAATTCGCCCATATCTCAGCGGCTGCTTGTTCTAATCGAATCACAAAATGCCGTAGCAGCCTTTCAGTGTGCAGGTTCGTAACGAGAAGTGATTCGCATTAGCCGGGAAGGTAGCGTTATTCTCCCAACTTTAAACTTCCACTTTGTTGTTGCCTCTTTGAAGCATCGGTGTATTTCACTTACCCCCTTCCTTATTCACTTATTCCTTATTCAGCAGGTTTTCGTCATCTTAATGGGGTTAAGTTTACAATGTCGTAGGTTTCCTCGGGAGCTTGTTCGCAGCGCGGCCATCGCGGTGACGTCCAAACCGGAAGTATATTTATAATAATAACAAACCATGTTACAGAAGTTGCAGGGTTTAAAAACATGCTTAACAATTAGGCACATCTGCAAATATCAGCATGTACTATCATGTATACAAATTTCCTTCATGATTTGTTTTTTTCTTTTAATTTTTATTATGTTTAAAAGTTGCTCTTCACTAGGAAAACAGTTCAGTGTATGACTAAATTTCAACATTTGAGAAGCCATTTTTAATAAATAATATATTTTTTTTTTAAATTATACTTCTTATTGTTATAAAAATTATAAGGGATAAATACTTTTACTTATACAATGTTTGTTACTCATAGTCCAGGCTATATTCCAATTGATATTTTCAATGTTGCAAATGAACTCGGACCACAGTGTGGCAACGTTATGCATCAGGATTCTGGTGTATTTATTATTCCACTTTTAATGTTTTGTTAATAAAATTTATCGTGACATCTTTTCAAGTTACTGGCATCCTGTCAGGTGTGCTGCTATCTTGCAGTAGTTTATGAAGACCTAAAAGAATTGTGTCAAAAACAAGAGTATTCTCTAGGAGATATTGGAACACTAAATTTAGTTAAAAATCACACTATGTGAGCAAATGCCCCTCTCAATTGATCAGCTGGGAGATTAATAGAATGTTACTGTTAACCCTTTTGTGTAAAAAAGTATTAATTCTTAAATTTTATTTAATTCCAAATTAATTTTTATAAGAAGAGTAATTATCTTTGTATATAAGAAGCCAGGATTCAAATGCTGGCTTAATTATTGTTTTCTTTTTTTATTCAATGGATAAATGCTTAATGCTAATTAGAGATGCTCCGATCAGCATTTTTGTGGCCGATCACCGATTACCGATCACCAAGATCATGATCTGCCGATTGCCGATCACTGCCGATCACAGAATGGCAGGGGAATGGGAATCTTTTATCTATAATCTAGCAGAGTTTGCACCATTTGTAGAAATGAAACTAACTCTAAATTAACTATATTGGGGGAAAAAAACTGTAGAAATAGGCTACAGTCAAGATCTTGAAGAATCAAGCGCTTGACACTTGGCGCCCCACACTGAAGGAGGGGCAGTAACACTTTGGTCAGCACTGTTGCCTGACACCTCCAGGGTCAACACATGAAATGTTCCCCGAGAGCAGAGTGGTTTAGTTTCTCATACTCGGCATATTCAGTTGTATGGCGTGTTCTAAGATGCCTAATCATGTTAATGGTGTTAAAATGCCGTTGCTTGCGTCCACCTCGAGGGATTTCATCACGACATACATTGCAAACGGCTAACTTTACGTCTTTATCGGACACTTTGAAAAACTTCCAGACAGGAGAACTCATGTTGCCACTAGTAAGCTCCGCTCCGCTGTTGTTTACCTGTGCGCCGTGCATGCCCGTGTGAAAAAGTCGCACGAGTAATTTACGTCAAGTGATCGGCTTTTTTGATCGGCGCTTTTGGGGCTCGCCGATCAAGCTATTTTTAGCCAATATCGGCCGACCAATTGGAGCATCACTAATGCTAATGTATTAAATGTGATGAAACACGTAATCAAGCAATTCAGCTGAGGTACATTTGCTTTGTCCCACGGTGCATTGCCTAATTCACACTTTACAACTTATTTATGTATTAATTTGTGTTATCAAATATCAATTAACTGTCAATCTGTATGAAATGGAGCAATGGCATGTAATATGGATACGATGTAATAATTAATAACTTAGACAGAAAGTGATCTTGAAAATCCAAGGGAAGTGCATTAGGGATGCTACGATCAGGAGCCACCGATACCAAGTACCGATTTTTTGCCATGGTGATCGCCCGATACCAATGCCAATTCTGATGCTTCAAGTTTATATAACTGATATGTAAGCTCTCTGATCACCATTAACTTTTTTTCAGATAAAGTAATACTATAAATGTTGCCTTTGTTATATTTTTGTTATATTTTTACAGTAATATATCTAATGTAACTATTGTTTTAACAGAGTACTAAATAAATATTTATTATATAGTGAACATTTTAATATGCCTTTACAATTGGGTTTACGCATAACACTATGCACATCAGCATGCTTAATATGAGACAAAAATTAATAAACAAAATGGAGCCAGCTGATGCAACCCACAAGGTTTGCTATAAGTCTGGGAGAGCAACATCAGTAAAATATTTGCGCTGTGGCAGTTTATATCATGGTTTAAGATGTGCAATTAGGCGTTTAAATCCAATGTCTTCTGTGACTGACCGAGGCTGGTGGTCAATACATATAAATTACATTATCTTCGCGGTTATATCCTTAGCTTTCTTGCTGTCTGGTGTGTACAGTTTGTGTTTTTTCAGAATGTCTGTAATGGATGGCTGAGTGAGAGTCGCATTATTAGTTACCGTTGCCTTTTTTAATTGCAGTTGCCAGTTTTTCGTATTCGCCGTACGACTCGTGGTGGCTCGTTCTTAAGTGCCGAATGAGGTTCGTTGTATTAAATATTTTGGACAATGCGCCTCCACGTGAGATTTCTTTGGAACTTAAACAGCAAATAGCAAATTTTTCATTGTTTCTCAAAACATCATAGTAATTTCACACCGGTGATGACATGACTGCGGCGACAAAACATTTACGTCCCCACTCATCGTGTACGTCCTCACGCATTGACGTCATCAATTGTGATCGGTTTATAAGATTGGCCAAGTTTAACGAGTACCGATCGAGTCATAAAATGTGATTATCGGCTGACTCATCAGACCAGGCAACATTTTTCCAGTCTTCAACTGTCCAATTTTGGTGAGCTCGTGCAAATTGAAGCCTCTTTTTCCTATTTGTAGTGGAGATGAGTGGTACCCGGTGGGGTCTTCTGCTGTTGTAGCCCATCCCCCTCAAGGTTGTGCATGTTGTGGCTTCACAAATGCTTTGCTGCATACCTCGGTTGTAACGAGTGGTTATTTCAGTCAAAGTTGCTCTTCTATCAGCTTGAATCAGTCGGCCCATTCTCCTCTGACCTCTAGCATCAACAAGGCATTTTCGCCCACAGGACTGCCGCATACTGGATGTTTTTCCCTTAGCACACCATTCTTTGTAAACCCTAGAAATGGTTGTGCGTGAAAATCCCAGTAACTGAGCAGATTGTGAAATACTCAGACCGGCCCGTCTGGCACCAACAACCATGCCACGCTCAAAATTGCTTAAATCACCTTTCTTTCCCATTCTGACATTCAGTTTGGAGTTAAGGAGATTGTCTTGACCAGGACCACACCCCTAAATGCATTGAAGCAACTGCCATGTGATTGGTTGATTAGATAGTTGCATTAATGAGAAATTGAACAAGTGTTCCTAATAATCCTTTAGGTGAGTGTATATATATACAGTATATGGAGTGGTCTCTTAATTTTTCCCAGAGCTGAAAGTTTTCCTTTTGCAAGTGCCTTAAATCCTGCATTTCTTAGCACTTATTTCTTTTAGTGCAGCATTGTGATTGTTCAATTCTACAGTTCATAAGAACATAAGAACATAAGAAATTTACAAACGAGAGGAGGCCATTCGGCCCATCAAGCTCGTTTGGGGAGAACTTAGCTAATAGCTCAGAGTTGTTAAAATGTCATCCAGCTCTGATTTAAAGGAACCCATTGTTTTAGCTTCCACTACAATAGCAGGAAGACTATTCCATACTCTGACTACACGCTGTGTAAAGAAGTGCTTCCTCAAATTTGTTTTAAAATGTTCTCCCGCTAATTTCCACTTATGGCCACGAGTTCTAGTATTTAGACTAATATTGAAATAGTCATTTGGCTGAACAGCATCCAGACCCGTTAGAATCTTATAGACCTGAATCATATCCCCCCTTAGTCTCCTTTGCTCAAGGCTGAACAGATTCAGTTCCGCTAACCTCTCCTCGTAAGACATTCCTCTAAGACCAGGAATCATTCTCGTAGCTCTTCGTTGCACCTTTTCTAAGGCAGCAATGTCCTTCTTGAGGTGTGGTGACCAAACCTGCACACAGTATTCTAGGTGGGGTCTTACCAAGGAATTATATAAGTGTAACATCACCTCCCTTGACTTAAACTCCACACATCTAGAGATATAACCCAACATTCTGTTCGCCTTTTTTATTGCTTCCCCACATTGGCGAGAGTGGGACATGGAAGCATCAACATACATACCGAGATCTTTCTCGTAATCAGCTACCTTTATTTCAGTGGAACCCATAAAATATCTGTACTGTATATTTCTGCTCCCTGCATGGATTACCTTACATTTATCTGTGTTAAATTTCATCTGCCAAGTATCAGCCCATTCGCTAATTAAATCCAGATCCCGTTGAAGCCTCTCTGCTGCTAGATTAGTATCTGCTACCCCGCCCACCTTAGTGTCGTCTGCAAATTTAACCAGTTTACTGTATGTATTCGTGTCAATATCATTAATGTAAATTCATACTGGTAATATGCTGAGGTTTAAATGCATTTTCACTGAAACATTTTTTCCTCTGTTCCTAAAAGGTGGGATGTCTCTCTTTAAAGCTCGGGAGTGGTGGTTCACTGTCCTGGGAGAAAGGGAGGAATTTGACCGGGGGTGCCTGTGTATCAGTGATGTAGATAACAGTGGCTCTGGACATGGTAAGTACCAGCTGTATGAGTTGAAATGGAGCAAATGTCATACTAAAGAAGTTGCTGACTCATGGCAAGCTTGCTTAACAGATGTAATAGCCCTTTTACACCAGAGCCGGTGCCCATGCCGAGTCTAAATTCCGGCCCGGACATTGTATTCATGCCAGCAATGCCGAGCCGATATATCTGGGCCTGAGCTCAAAATAAAAGTGAAAATGTATACAGGAAATCGAAAAGAGAGCTAAATAAAAATGGTGCTGGCCACCCTAAAAACGAACATCTTGGACTCCGTGTTTGGAAACAGCTCTACTAACCAGGCGACTGGAGCATTGAATTCTGCGACCGCTTTGGAGGAATCGGGTAAGTTGTTATTGTTGTGTTTACTTGTAATTTGACTATGAACTTTAATTATGTTTGGTGTATGTCTGATGCCTTCCAAGGATCCGTCTAATAAAACAGCATATCGTTAAACACTTGGTTGTGTTTTGTTTATTGGACGTGTGCTGTGACTAGGGCTGCTTCATTTTTAAACATTTTTGTACAGCCCACCTGTTTTTTGTAACAACAACTTGGATAACTAATAAGTTACCATTAGAATTTGACCTCGGTGTACCAGCCAGTGATACATAACGTACAGCTTACTTTCATTGCTGCAACAAACACTATCTTGTGTGAAATGTCAGTAATTTAATTGAAATTTACCTATCATGTCTTTTGTGTGCTTGTTTTACCACAGGTGAAGAGAATGAAAATGGATAGGAGCAACACTTTTTATATTTATTTATTCCACATGAAAGATTTACATATTTCTTGATTATTTGTATATTTGTAAAATAAAAGTTTACCAGAATGTTTTGTTCTTTTCTTGTCTTCACTCTCCCTATCAGAGTAGTCCATTAATGCATAATGCACAGTAGTTTCTTCAGTGTCCCCTAGTTATTTTATGTTCATTTTAAATTACTATGCATTTGAACCTTTATATGCTAATTCGTACTTCAGTTGCGATGTAAAGGTTAAAATGCATGATAATTTCTTGTAATAGCAGTGCAAATGCACATAAAATACGAAAATACAAAAGTACGAATTTCCGCTGTTGAAACAATTGATTGCAGCACATATCGCTTTTAAAAGTGAATGCAGGACACTGAGAAATTTTGAATGAACTGTCAGGTTAAACCCAGGAACAATAACATATAAAGGTAAAAAATAATGTAAGCATTTTGGTAAATTCAAAAAAGTCTTGCTTTGATATTATGTGGCATGGTCCTCCATTTTTGTCTTTACTTCTGAAACGGTACCTGTCCCGCAGCAACACGCACACACTGACATCATCGTTTTACCCTTTTGGCACCAAGTGCAGTATGAATGTGAGATGATTTTTGATGGGCCAAGGTGAGCTCCAGCCCAGCTCTGGCTGAGCATTGGCACCTGAACTGGCTCCGGTGACGGCTTGGTGTGAAAGGGCTATATGTGTAAGGCTTACGGGTTAAAGTTGTTTACTTTAAATGCTCAGCCCCCTCCTCAATTATTAGCACCCCTAGTAAAGATGGATAAAAAGGGTTATAAGAAATTAATCTTTTAATGAATCAGTTTTATCATACTCTGAAAAAATAAGAATAATCCAACCATAATTTATTCTGAAAAAGATTAAGAAAAAAATATTTTTAACCACATGTTCCATGATTATGGGCACCCCTCCATCTAATACTTTGTGCAATCTCTTTTCAACAATTAAACAACACTGTTTTCTCCTGCATCATCTTATAAGGTTGGAGAATACAGGGCAGGGAATTGAAGACCATTCCTAATCACTGAATCTCTCCAGATCATGCACAGGTCTAGCTCCTCTCCTCTTCAGCTTACCCTATAGGTTTTAAATGAGATGGCAATGGCTGAATATTGAGTTAATTTAACAATTTTCATTTTGATTTGGGCATATGTTTTGTATCATTATCCTGCTGGAAGATCCAGCAATGACCCAGTTTTAGTTTCTTGGCAGTCAGCCAGATTTAGATTTCAAAATTTTCTAGTAGTTCATGGAGTCCATGATGTCATGTACCCCACCAAGGTTCCCAGGGCCTTTGGAGGAAAAACATCCCCACAACATTACAGAACTTCCAGCATACTTAACAATGCGAAACAGGTTCTTTTCAATATTGTCATCCTTCTTTTTACACCATACCTACCTTGAGTTGTTTGTTCCCAGAAAGCTGAATTTACATTTCATCTGTCCATAAAACACAGTTCCAGTCAAAGTTCCAGTGGTACTCAGCAGAGTCCTGGGGTTTCATTTATCAAAGTTGTGTATGCACAAATATATGGCCAAAATGTCTGCACACAACTTTTCACATTTATCAAACAAAACTTGTCAGATCAGGTCTGGTTGGGGAGCATGCACTGATGCAGTGTGTTGCCACACCCACCACACGGTGAAACTCCTTGGAGTCCTGGCTGGCGACCCCCCCAGGCAGACACGGTCCAGTCCCACACTCCAGAAATGACCATCCATGTGCCCCAGCCAGGTGTAATGTGAGCATCCCCTCGGCCTGTTCCAGCCGCTTGGGTCCTCAGCAGTGAGGATCCTACAAGTTGGATTGCCCTCAGGGAAACATGCCACATGGCCGTAGTGCCATAACTGACACTCCCTCACAATTCAGGTAATGTGCCTCATTCGGGACTCCTCTAGCAACCACTCATACGACACAAAGTCAAACCAGTGGTACCCAAGGATTCTCCGAAGAGACATGGTACTGCTGGAGTCCAGTCTTTGTCTCAGCTCACTGGATAGTGTCCATGTCTCACAGCTGTACAGCAAGACAGGGAGCACCAGTACTCTAAAGACTTGGACCTTCATCCTCTTGCAAAGATATCGGGAGCGGCACACACCCCTTTCCAGTGACCTCATGACTCCTTATGCCCTTCCAATCCATCTGCTGACTTCACAGGAAGAGTCATCAGAGACATGAATGTCGCTGCCAAGGTAAGTAAATCTCTCAACGAGGTTGACATTCTTCCCGCAGACAGACACACTACTGATGGCCGTGCCTAAGAAGTCATTAAAGGTCTGGATCTTGGTCTTTATCCAGCACATTCGCAATCCCAGACACTCAGACTCTTCACTCAGTCTCCAGAGAACCCCGATCAGGACTCCAGGAAGATCACAGCATTGTTGGCAAAGTCAAGATCAGTAAATCTTTCTTCACCAACAGATGCCTCACAACAGCTGGACCCTACAACCCTGCCCAACACCCAATCCATACAAGCATTGAACAACACTCGTGTTGAATCCCGGGATCAACTGGGAAGAACGTGGAGGTTCTCCCTCCACTCTGCACAGCACTTGCAGTACCAGTGTACAGGTCGGCTATGACGTCCAGCAACTTCGGGGAGATCTTGGGAAGTCTCACCGAGTCAGATGCTTTACAAAAATTGACAAAGGATGCAAAGAACCTCTGCCAATATTTGTGCTTGTGCTTGATGAGAACCCTCAGCGGCAGGATGCGGTCAATGGGGTAAAACCAAACTGCTCCGGTTACTGACAGGCGAGCAAGTGATCACGGATCCTGTTAAGGATGACCCTAGCAAGGACCTTACCTGGCACTGAGAGCAGTGTTATCCCACTGTAGTTGCCACAATCCAGGCGATCACCCTTCCCTTTACAGGATCAGCCTCGAGAACTCTGGATGCAGAGTTGTCCAATGTCCTAGTTGAGGGGTCAGCTTTAAACACCTGTTGAAAGTACTGCAGTGTCATCTGTAAGGACCGTTCTATCACCCGCCCTGACTGCAAGTCTCCGAGGAACATATTCAGATGTTCTTAATGCTTCGATTACTGTAAGCAAGACGTATGCCACTAGGCCACAGATGGTGTGTCACATGCTCACAGGTTCATCTAACAAAAGCCTCCTTATCTCTCCTTCGAGCCCTCACAGCCATCCTCCTCAGTTCCTGGTACAGACTGGAGTTGCTACCAAGCACTGTGACTCCTCTCGATAATATCCAGGGTGCCCTGTGAGATGAAACACCTCTTTCTGGGAAAGCTTACAACTCCAACATAACCCTCAGAAACCTTCAGGGTCTTATCACGGATGGTCTCCCACATCACATTAGAGTCAGCGCTCGCACCCAAGTCTGCAAGTTCCTCACACAAACTGTGTGCAAACTCATCAGAAACAGCTTGATCTTGGAGTCTGACCAAGTCTAGCCTCATTTTCCTAGTAGGTGGTAGCCTCTGAATTTTCAGAGTAGCAACAACAAGTCTGTGGTCAGAATTCACAAAATGGACACTTCTGTAGACCCTGCAGTTCTGCAGTAGCCTCCAGCATCTGGCCACGAGGATAATAATAATAATAATAATACATTGTATTTGTGGGCGCCTTTCTAAAACCCAAGGTAACCTTACGTAGCACATAAAAGACAAACAATTAAAAAAAAAATAATTAAAAAAGTTATGTACATAATTAGACAATAATTGGGTTAATGCGAGTAAGCCAATTTAAACAGATGGGTTTTGAATTTTGACTTAAATAATGGAAAAGAGGGGTGACATGGTGGTGCAGTGGTTAGCACTGTTGCCTCACACCTCTGGGACCTGGGTTTGAGTCTCCGCCTGGGTTTCATGTGTGTGGATTTTGCATGTTCTCCCCGTGTCGTTGTGGGGTTTCCTCCGGGTTCTCTGGTTTCCCCCCACAGTCCAAAAACATAATGTTACTAAATTGCCCATAGGTGTGCATGTGTGAGTGAATGGTATGTGAGTATACCCTGAAATGGGCTGGCCCCCCATCTAGGGTTGTTCCCTGCCTCATGCCCATTGCTTCCGGGATAGGCTCCAGACCCCCCGCGACCCAGTAGGATAAGCGGGTTGGAAAATGGATGGATGGAAAAGAGTCAATGTTTTTGATAACGGGCAGAAGTGAGTTCCAGAGTCAGGGAGCAGAGCGACTGAAAGCTCTGTTTCCCATGGTGATGAGCCGGACAGAGGGAACAATAAGATGGGTGGCAGATGAAGATCTGAGAGAGCGGGAGGGAGTGGTGATGTGAAGCAGGCCACATGGATAGGGAGGGGTGAGATTGTAAATGGATTTGAAAGTGAGAAGCAGAATTTTGAATGCTATTCTAGTTTTTATGGGCAACCAGTGAAGTTGTTTAAGGACTGGGGTGATATGTTGGAGAATTGGAGTAACAGAAGCAGTTTTGAGTGATGGAGGGACAATTCCAGTATTAAGGGAAGAGTGGATAATGGTGGTAATGAGGGGGGCCAGGGAGGGAAGACAGGTTTTAACTAGAGTAGTGGGTAGAGGGTCGAGCTGACAGGTGGACGATTTAGATTTTTTTTATCAAACATTTTTTATTGAATTTTACAAAAAACATAGACAGATAGACACAGTGTAGAACAGACAGTATGAACTAGAGCTGCACGATTTGGGGAAAATATCTAATCACAATTTTTCTGACGGACATTGCAATTATGATTTGATTTGCGATTTCATTTTTTTTATGTCAAGCTTCAGTTCAATATTCAGTGTGTATTCTGATGCAAGGATGAGAATTTAAAGATGTGGTATGTCAAGTTAAATAAAGTAATAATGAAAACAATTGCAGCAAAAAGAAAAATAGCGATCTTGCAGGTAACACTGCATGTTGGGGAAGATGGTGGCACAGGTGGTAGTGCTATCGTCCTGCAACTGGAAGGTTGCAGGTTCAAGCCTTGGTTTCTCCTGACTCCATCAAAGTGTCCTTGAGCAAGACACTGAACCCCAAATTGCTCCCGGTGTGCAGGTTGGTGCATTGCATGGCAGCCTCCACCACCGGTGTATGAATGTGTGTACGGATGGTTGAATGTGAGGCATAAATTGTAAAGCACTTTGAGTACTCGTAGGAGTAGAAAAGCACTATATAAATGCAGTCCATAACACTGATTACCCCCCTAATAACACTAGAACCGCCTTTTCCCACGCAAATGAACAAGCAAGAACTACTTCGGTGTATGCAGCCATTTTGTTTGCGCTAATGTGTTATTAGTGTTAATAACAGCAGCTAACAACACTCAAAAAGTCGTAATGTTCATAACAGAGTGGCTGTTCTGTCCTGAAACCGTAAAATGTTGAATAAATAGAAGTCGTTTATTGGTGATTTCATGTTGGTCGAAGTTTCCGCTTTTTAACAACTGTCTACAGTTATTTTCTATACAAATCAATTCAGGTAAAACAAAAAAAATGTACGTGTTCTGTAATGTACAAACTCTTTCAGACTCTCACACAAGAAATCTTACGGCAAATCTATATTCCATTCTGAACTTAAAAGTAGCTGCATCAAAAACGTTACGTCAGTTTGCAAACCCTACGGACTATTTAAAAGGTAATAAAACTTACATACATGTAAATGTGTGTGCAGAACTGAGAACAGAATATCTCACTCCATGTAGCTTACCAAAGTTGCCAACCCTGCATTTTATTTGAAATGAGAAGTAAAATGCAGTTTTCGACTGAAGCGGCTTATCATTCCTTTGCTTTGTTACTCGGACAAATACAAAACGAATGAATAAACATTATATGCGTCTCTTTTTGTATCTTTTCTAAATAAGACCGCATGTCCATACCCAACTGTAATAGCGATTAAAGCGATCTATTCTTTTAGTATTTATGTTAAAGGCTTTTGTTTTATTACTGTTGTGGGATTAAGATTAATCTTTTGTGCTAATAAGCACAAAAACATATAAGAACATAAGAACATAAGAACTATACAAACGAGAGGAGGCCATTCGGCCCATCGAGCTCGCTTGGGGAGAACTTAACTAATAGCTCAGAGTTGTTAAAATCTTATCTAGCTCTGATTTAAAGGAACCCAAGGATTCAGCTTGCACTACGTTATCAGGAAGACTATTCCATACTCTGACTACACGCTGTGTAAAGAAGTGCTTCCTTAAATCCAGTTTGAAATGTTCTCCCGCTAATTTCCACCTATGGCCACGAGTTCTTGTATTTGAACTAATGCTGAAGTAACTATTCGGTTGAACAGCATCCAAACCTGTTAGAATCTTATAGACCTGGATCATGTCCCCCCTCAGTCTCCTTTGCTTGAGGCTGAACAGATTTAGCTCAAATAACCTTTCCTCGTATGACATTCCTCTAAGACCAGGAATCATTCTTGTGGCCCTACGCTGCACCTTTTCTAAGGCCGCTATGTCCTTTTTAAGATATGGTGACCAAACCTGTACACAATATTCTAGGTGAGGTCTCACCAAGGAATTGTATAATCTTAGCATTACCTCCCTTGACTTAAACTCCACACACCTGGAGATGTACCCCAACATCCTATTGGCCTTTTTTATTGCTTCCCCACACTGGCGAGAATGAGACATGGAAGCATCAACATACACACCAAGGTCTTTCTCATAATCAGCTACCTTTATTTCAGTAGGTCCCATAAAATACCTGTACTTTATATTTCTGCTCCCTACATGGAGTACCTTACATTTGTCTATGTTAAATTTCATCTGCCAGGTGTCAGCCCAGTCACTAATTAAATTAAGATCCCGCTGTAGCTGCTGAGCCGCTAGTTCAGTATCTGCTACACCACCCACCTTGGTGTCATCTGTAAATTTCACCAGTTTACTGTATATATTGGTGTCTATATCATTTATGTAAATTAGGAACAAAAGTGGTCCTAAAATTGAACCCTGCGGTACCCCACTATGAACGCAGGCCCACTGTGACATCGAGCCTCTTATAACTACTCGCTGCTTCCTATCCGTTAACCAGTTATCAATCCAAGTCGCTACAGTTCCTAAAATACCTGTCGCTTTGAGTTTAAGTGAGAGCCTCTTGTGGGGAACAACATCAAAAGCCTTTTGGAAATCTAAATAGATGACATCATAGGCCTTCTTATCATCAACTTCCTGAGTAGCTTCCTCAAAAAACTCCAACAGATTTGTTAAACAGGATCTACCTCTCCTAAATCCATGCTGGCTATCCCTCAAAATGTTATTTGAGTCCAGGTAATCTACCATTTTCTCTTTGATTATAGCCTCCATAACTTTACCAGTTATACAAGTTAGACTGATTGGCCTATAGTTTGACAAATTACTTCTATCCCCTTTTTTGAAAATGGGCGTTATGTTGGCATGCTTCCAATCAGAAGGTACCACACCTTCAGATAAGGATTTTTGAAACAGTAATGTTAAGGGTCGGCAAATAATATCCCTCATCTCTTTTAACACTATAGGTAAGATGCCATCAGGGCCCTGTGATTTATTTATTTTGAGCTTAGCTAGGCTTTGCAAAACATCAGCTTCAGTTATATATATATTAGTTATAGACGATGTTGAATTAGTAATAAGAACTGGTAAGTTACTAGTGTCCTCGACAGTGAATACCCGTGCAAAACTATCATTGAACTCATTTACTATGTCAATGTCGTTTTCAATTATAAGACCCTTACTATCCTGCAGATTAGTAATTTCAGCTTTTAGAGCTCTTTTAGAGTTAAAATACTGGAAGAAACTTTTAACGTCATCCTTAGCCTCCAATGCGATCTTCCTTTCGACATTCCTTTTAGCTCGTCTAATGTCATTTTTTAATTCAGCCTGTAGATTTAGATACTCTTGCTTTATTATGTCATCATCAGTTATTTTCCATCTCTGGAACAAAGCCCTTTTCCTCCTTACTTTATACTTTATGTCCCTATTAAACCACCTAGGTTGCAATTTCCTAGATTTATTCTTGCTAGAAACAGGTATGAAGTCCTCTTGTACTTGCAATAATGTGCTTTTAAAAAATTCCCATGCCTCTTCAACAGTTTTGTTATTTAACTCCATCCAGTTCACGGTTTCTAGTTTTAATCTCATACAATTGAAGTTAGCCTTCCTAACATTATATATTTTTGATTTGGACTTTGCTCTTCGGGCACTAAACTTAACCTCAAATTTAACCATGTTATGATCGCTACTGTCAAGTGGTTCTAAAACATCTAATTTACCAATCCTGTCCTGGTTATTAGACAAAACAAGATCAAGAATGGCATCTCCCCTGGTAGGGGTGTTAACAAACTGAGTAAAAAAACAATCCTGTACTAATTCCACCATCTCAAGTTCATTTTCAGAAGAGCCAGCAACAATGTCCCACTGTATCCCCGGTAGATTAAAATCACCCATAACTACCACATCATTTTTATTGCTCATAATCCTAATATCACTGTATAACAATCTGCTTTCCTCAGCAGCTACATTGGGTGCTCTGTAACAAACACCGACAATTAGGCTATTTGAGTTTGTAGCATCTAATTTTACCCATATAGCTTCCGTACTTTTACTTATATCAGTAAGCTCCCTTGCCTGCAAGATTTCCTTTACATATACTGCAACACCACCTCCCTTCTTACCTATACGGTCTTTACGGAACAATGTGTAACCATCCATATTATATTCTTGTCCATCCTTATCACTCAACCACGTTTCAGTTATTGCTATAATATCATAAGAGTCCGATGAGATAAGAGCCTCTAAATCATGAATTTTATTCCTAATACTCCTGGCGTTTAAATACAGACAACAAAGGGTAGGCTTATTACAGTGCCTACTTATAATATGATTTTTTTGGGCTTTCCGTTTCCCCCCAGTTACATACTTAACTAACCTCCCTGCCCCCCCAGTCCCTAGTTTAAACATTCCTCAACTACTCTACAAATACGCCTTCCCAGTACACTGGTTCCCCTCCGGTTCAGATGCAACCCATCCGGCTTGAACAGGTCCCACCTGTTCCAGAAGGTCCTCCAGTGCCCCATAAACCTAAACCCCTCTTTCCTACACCATCCTTTTAGCCACGCATTTAATCTCCTTATCTCAGCTAACTTAGCCTCACTTGCGCGTGGCACGGGGAGTATTTCGGAAAATACCACCATGGACGTTCTGCTTCTAAGCTTATTGGCGACTTCTATAAATTTATCCTGCAGAACAGCCCTTCTACCCTTGCCTATGTCGTTGGTGCCAACATGCACCACGACAACTGGATCCACCCCAGCTGGGGCCAAAAGCTTGTCCACACGATCTGGAAGGTCTCCTACCTGGGCACCAGGCAGGCAAGACACCGTACGGGACCCTCTATCACGCGTGCACACATAACTGTCTACTCCCCTAATAATTGAATCCCCCACTACCACAACCTCCCTCTTTCTGGGGGGAGGGGGCTCCTCAGTGCCCAAGGGCCCACCTGCTTCCCCAGTCCCTTCCGGCTCTAAAGCTGGAAGCACCTGAAACCTGTTAGACACAGACACCTCAGGTGATGCCGCCTCTGTAACGTGTGTACGCCTTTTCCTGCGTCTACGACCTACGGTCACCCAGCTCTCTCGACCTCTCTGCTCTTCATTCTCCCTCCCCCCCGTTAGTGGCGTACACACCGTCTCCCTAAACGGCGTATCAACTAGCTCATCTAACTCACTGTTGCATTGGATGCGAGCCAGTTGCTCCTCAAGGTCGCGAACCTTGACCATGAGTGAGTCCACTAGCTTACATCGCTCGCAGATGAAGTCCGACTGGACACTAACGTCCAGAAGGGCAAACATCTTGCAAACGCAACACTGAGCTGGCCCCATAATTAACTAACTCACTATGACCCCGTACTCCCAGCCCAGTAAATTTATATAGTGTATTTAACTATAAAGATTAATTTGCGTAACAATAAATGCAGTAACGTGCGGAGTACACTAAAATAAGTTATTACTTGTGTTAAAACGGAACTTAATTATTATTTTATTAAAAATTTTAAACCTGATAAACTTACTACTACTTACCAGAAGAACTTCTGCCTGAACCAAGTATGAACTAAAAACAAGGCGAAATCGAAGTTGCTCTTGGGAGGTCGAAAAACCACAAAAACCCCCTCACAGCAGGCTACTGCCGGAGCGGGAAAAAAGTGGAAAATGTCCTCCCGGCCCCGACTGGCGACCGAGCAAAGCTCAGGAGCAACTGTCCTTTTCCGACGCTTGGTAGCGATACCGACGTTAGATGTTATTAGTTATAATCGCCCCGCGGGTGTTTGTTACGGAGTTTAAACGCGGACAGAAAAACGCCGCGCACGCGACACCCGCAGCTCTCTGTCGGTAATAATCGCGCTGTTGATTAACAGACAGGACAGACAAGCACTCACGCTGACCGAAATAAGAACAATAAATAGAAATAAACAGCCACCCACGTAAACAGGTAAAGCACACAAACACTCAAAACACTCCAAAAAACAATCCCAAACAATCGCTGCAGCTCAACACCACTCTCTCGCAGCAATCCCAGCAATCCTCGCAGCAATCCCAGCAATGACATAAACACGACTGTATTATGGGTTTTACGGCTTTTTTGGGGGTCACCGACTCCGCTGCTGTGCGAATTACTGACTGTCTCGTTGTTTTGATGGGTTAGAGGTACCCTAATGCTATTGCCTATTAACAAAAACAAAAGGTTTGATACGCTGAAGTATATCGCAGCTGATGTTTAAAAGGAGCTCGCCGGTTCTATTGATGATAGGACCTTTCTGAAACAATCTCGGACCATGAAATAGGAAGGCAATTCACTTATAGCTCAGTAGCAGAATTAGTATTTTTCCGCACCGCAAATGTAACATTTTCGCGTGTTTGCTGTTTGTGCGCCTATACGCCTTCTTGGGCCACTTCTGATTGGTGAGAATGACTGGCACGTGAGAAGCATGGCGCTTGTGATTGGTGAGAATGACTGTCACACAAGGGAGCACAGCATGAATTTGTAAAACTATTCTCACAGCAGTTTTAAACCCTGGGTCCGACGTGTTGTATAATGTATATCCTAAATCGCAGCCTTTGCGACTTGCTAATTGCGTTGTTTCAAATCGCGATTTCGATTTGAAATCGATAAATCGTCCAGCCCTAGTATGAACCATATAGTAATCAGGCATATTCCACACATGAATAGAATCTGTGGTTGGCAAACTTGGCATTAAGGGGATAGCTCTCTCTTGGTTTCGCTCTTATTCAACTGATTGTTATAAATTTGTCTACGTGGACAATGAATCTTCCAAGCCCACCAACGTTAAATATGTTGTCCTATAGAAATCAATGCTTGGCCCTCTACTGTTTACTTTATATATGCTTCCATTTTTAAATTACCATTTTTAAAAATCATGATGTTGGGTTTCATTGTTATGCTGATGATACACAGTTAGAAGATTGTCTACTAGACATTTGGTGTTGGATGGTAAAAAAAATCCTTATGTTAAACCCAGAAAAAATAGAAGTACTGCTAGTTGGACCCAAATCTGCTCAAAATAAGTTTGACAACCTCAACCTGGGTGGTCTTCCTGCTCAGCTTAACACCGTGGTCAGGGATCTTGGTGTCCTTGTTAATTCAGATCTATGTTTCAATGCTTACATAAGAAGTATTACTAGAACTGTGTTCTACCATCTGCAGAACATAGTCAAGCTTTGGAAGACGCTCTCCTTCCATAATGCAGAAAAACGAATACATGCCATTATAACTTCCAGACTGGACTACTGTAATGCCCTCCTTTCTGCTTGCCCATCTGGATGCTTACATAAACTTCAGCTAGTACAAAATGCAGCAGCCAGAGTTCATCAGAGATCATATTATTAGCCCTGTTCTATGCTCCCTTCACTGGCTTCCAGTTTAGTCTTGGATTGTATACCAAATACTGATTTTAACTTATAAAGCACTGAATGACCTTGCACCAGAATACCTTAAAGATCTACTGATCCATTATAACCCTCCTCGCTTGCTTCAATCTCAAGGAGCAGGATATCAATTAGTAGCTGGAGTAGAAAGAACTACAACAGGCTGCAGAGCATTCTCTTATAGACCTTGCAGCTGTGTAATAGTATTCCAGCGAATGTGCGAGATTCAGGCTCACTTGTTTAGTCTAGATTTTAGGGACTTCTCGCTCGCAGTTAGACCTATAGTGTGAGGTATAGAGCTGGGTGGGAATTGGTGCCATTGGCTTTGAATGAACTGAACTGTCAGTGCTGTCACTCTAGCTTCACACCCCCTTGTGGAATTGGAGTCTCCCATACTTTGGCTAATTGCACATTTTGTTTCCCCAACCCCTCCTGGGGTGTTCTTCCTGGAGAAAATATCAAGATACAGTTGCAAGAAAAAGTATGTGAACCCTTTGGGATTACGTGGAGTTTTGCATGAATTGGTCATAAAATGTGCTCTGATCTTCAAGTCACAACAATAGAAAAACACAGTCTGCTTAAAATAATACTACACAAACATTATACACTCACCTAAAGGATTATTATGGAAAAAGTAGTGGCTTCCCAACTTCATAACCATCTTAAACTAAATAGTTTATATGAAACATTTCAGTCTGGTTTCCATCAAGGCCACAGCACGGAAACAGCGCTGGTTAGAGTGACCAATGACCTGCTCATGACAGCTGATGCTGGTTCCCCATCCATTCTCATTCTTCTGGATCTGTCCGCCGCTTTTGACACCGTCGACCACAATATCCTATTGCACCGCCTTCATACCACCTTCGGCCTCTCCAACTCCGTCTATGACTGGTTCTCTTCCTTTCTCTCGGGAAGAACTGAGCACGTTGCCCTGGGGAAAGCCAAATCAGATACCCACATTGTCACCTGTGGGGTTCCCCAGGGCTCGGTACTAGGACCAACTCTTTTCACCCTTTATCTGCTCCCTCTTGGTCGTGTTATCAGCACACATGGACTATCATTCCACTGCTACGCTGACGACACACAGCTTTACTTAAAAATGGATTTTAACCACCCCAACCACTCTGCACTTTCGAATTCTGCCGCTCTCACCACCTGCCTGGAGGACATAAAGGCGTGGATGAAGCTCAACTTTTTGCAGCTAAACAGCTCCAAAACTGAGGCCATCCTAGTCGGCACTCCACACCAAGTTTCCACTTCCACCATCACTAGTATCTCTTTTTCAGATCAGGACATTCCATTATCTTCAGTTGTCACCAACCTCGGTGTAAAAATGGACCCACATCTCACCTACGATACTCACATCCAACAGCTTTGCAAAACCTCTTTTTACCACCTCAGGAACATCGCGAAACTCCGCCCATTACTCACCCTGGCAGATGCAGAAAAGCTGGTCCACGCCTTTATCACCTCCAGGCTGGACTATTGCAATGCGCTCCTCATCGGGATCCCTAGCAAGAGCATTCAAAAACTTCAATACGTGCAGAACAGCGCTGCTAGGATCCTGATGAGGGTGCGAAAATTCAACCACATCACTCCTATTCTAAAAACACTTCATTGGCTCCCGGTTTCACTCCGCATTGAGTATAAGGTCTCCCTCCTCACCCACCGATGTCTCCACGGAACTGGCCCTACATACCTCAAAGATCTCCTCACTCCTCAGACATCCATACGTTCCCTCCGCTCCTCCTCCAGCTACCTACTTAAAACTCAAAGGACAAAACTGCGCACAATGGGGGATCGGGCCTTTTGCTCTGCTGCCCCTCGTCTTTGGAATGCCCTCCCAGACCATCTGAGGGCACCACAGAATGTAGCCACTTTTAAATGTGGCCTAAAGACCCACCTTTTTAAGCGAGCATTTCATTGCTGATTTTATGTGTTTTTATGTGCTGATTTTACTTTGTAGCACTTTGAGATTTGTTTTAATGAAAAGTGCATTAGAAATAAAATTTATTATTATTAAATTTATTATATTAGGAACACCTGTTCAATTTCTCATTAATGCAATTATCTAATCAACCAATCACATGGCAGTTGCTTCAGTGCATTTAGGGGTGTGGTCCTGGTCAAGACAATCTCCTGAACTCCAAACTGAATGTCAGAATGGGAAAGAAAGGTGATTTAAGCAATTTTGAGCGTGGCATGGTTGTTGGTGCCAGACGGGCCGGTCTGAGAATTTCACAATCTGCTCAGTTACTGGGATTTTCACGCACAACCATTTCTAGGGTTTACAAAGAATGGTGTGCAAAGGGAAAAACATCCAGTATGCGGCAGTCCTGTGGGCGAAAATGCCTTGTTGATGCTAGAGGTCAGAGGAGAATGGGCCGACTGATTCAAGCTGATAGAAGAGCAACTTTGACTGAAATAACCACTCGTTACAACCGAGGTATGCAGCAAAGCATTTGTGAAGCCACAACGCGCACAACCTTGAGGCGGATGGGCTACAACAGCAGAAGACCCCACCGGGTACCACTCATCTCCACTACAAATAGGAAAAAGAGGCTACAATTTGCACGAGCTCACCAAAATTGGACAGTTGAAGACTGGAAAAATGTTGCCTGGTCTGATGAGTCTCGATTTCTGTTGAGACATTCAAATGGTAGAGTCACAATTTGGCGTAAACAGAATGAGAACATGGATCCATCATGCCTTGTTACCACTGTGCAGGCTGGTGGTGGTGGTGTAATGGTGTGGGGGATGTTTTCTTGGCACACTTTAGGCCCCTTAGTGCTAATTGGGCATCGTTTAAATGCCACGGCCTACCTGAGCATTGTTTCTGACCATGTCCATCCCTTTATGACCACCATGTACCCATCCTCTGATGGCTACTTCCAGCAGGATAATGCACCATGTCACAAAGCTTGAATAATTTCAAATTGGTTTCCTGAACATGACAATGAGTTCACTGTACTACAATGGCCCCCACAGTCACCAGATCTCAACCCAATAGAGCATCTTTGGGATGTGGTGGAATGGGAGCTCCGTGCCCTGGATGTGCATCCCACAAATCTCCATCAACTGCATGATGCTATCCTATCAATATGGGCCAACATTTCTAAAGAATGCTTTCAGCACCTTGTTGAATCAATGCCACGTAGAATTAAGGCAGTTCTGAAGACGAAAGGGGGTCAAACACCGTATTAGTATGGTGTTCCTAATAATCCTTTAGGTGAGTGTATGTTGTCATGTTTTTATTGAACACAACATGTAAACAACCACAGTGCAGGGTGGAAAAAGTATGTGAACCTTTGGACTTAATAACTGGTTGGCCCTCCTTTGGCAGCAATAACCTCAACCAAACGTTTCCTGTAGTTGCAGATCAGACTTGCACAACGATCTGGAATAATTTTGGACCACTCCTTTTCAGAAAACTGTTTCAGTGTAGCAATATTCTTGGGATGTCTGGTGTGAATCGCTCTCTTAAGGTCATGCCACAGCATTTCAATCGGGTTGAGGTCAGGACTCTGACTGGGCCACTCCAGAAGGCGTATTTTGTTCTGTTGAAGCCATTCTTTTGTTAAATTACTTGTATGCTTTGGGTCATTGTCCTGTTGCATCACCCATCCTCTGCGGAGCTTCAGTTGGCGGACAGATGGTCTTACGTTTTCCTGCAAAATGTCTTGATAAACTCTGGAATTCATTTTTCCATCAATGACAACAATCTGTCCAGGCCCTGAGGCAGCAAAGCAGCCCCAAACCATGATACTCCCTCTGCCATGTTTTACAGTGGGGATGAGGTTTTGATGTTGGTGTGTAGGGCTGGACAATAATTCGATATCAATATATATCGCGATAGAATTTTTTTCAATAACGGTGATACGATTTTTAAACACATTTCCGATATTTCGATATACATTTGAATATACCAAATGTATAGAGGGAACCGCCAAATTCCCCTTTGTCTTAGCATTTTCTCATCGGTTATGTCGATTCTTTTATGTCGCCGAACCCTAATATCTTGAGCACAAAAGAGGGCCAAAATCGCCACTTAAACGGTTATCTCCATCCCCGTGACGATTCGCCGGCTTTTAAAAATGTATCACAAGTGCTAAACAGCGCGTATTCAAATAGCATTCGCATGGTAATTTGCTGAACAACGCAGCTGTGAAACGCGATCCAGGTAAAACTTTTTTAGACAGCATAAATAATATTGAAGCATTTGTTTTCAAGCAGACTGTTAAAGGCAAAAGCAACAAAGCATTTTAGACTTTGTAAAGAAACCATAGTAACCGCGTGTATGATACTTTTCAGAGCTGTGTCAGAGCGAAATGACTCGTGAATTTAATTTTGACACTGGTTAGCTTTTTGTAAAAACGAACTACAGTACACCCCGCAGGTTTTTTGTGATTTTGTGAGCGATCTTTGTGTTTTCAATATAGAAGAATATATTTAATTATATTTCAAAGAATATAATTAAAGGTTTGTATCTAGAAACAACGGTGGTTTTTATTGTATACTGGTAAATCTCTGCTGTTAGTTGGTGCACATATGCCTTTTGTTAAGCAATATGTATGTCGGGGCCGGCTCTACACTGGGGCAAGAGGGGGCAACGCCCCCTTAAGCAAACGTCCTGCCCCCTTAAATCAAACTTTTAAAAGTTGAGGAAGAAAATAATAACTACCCACAAACTGAATATGGACAAGATTTACTACAGTAGCTGAAAAATCCATTGAAAAAGGCACAAACGAGATGATAAGTTTCACTTCTTGTTCGCTCTTTCCCTCCGCGTTCTGTTTGTGCACGGGCTCACACGGCACTCGGCAGAGATCCCCCACTCACCCTCCCCCCAGCTAAACATCCAATCACTGTTAGTATGCAAATGAGCCAGTTTCTCAGTAGGCAGGGCAGAGCGAAATGAGCTGCGCGATTGCGGGAGGTTTAGAGGAAGCAGCAATCTCTCTCGTCAAAATCATCATTTTGTCTATTTGGGAGGGGGGGGGGTCTTGATCGTGGGATACTGTACCCCCCAGTACCCCCCGATCAAGAACCCCACAAATAGACAGAAATAGCAGTTTGGGGGGGGGGGGGGAGGTCTTAACATTTTTCTTTTGTTTTTTTTTTTTTTAAAGAAAGATAACTTCACCTTGTAGGAAAATTTTATGTAAAACGATTTCAGACACCCCTAGTGTGGACCGTACCATTTTAACCACCTCGGTGCTGGAAGCAGCTTAGCCAGTCGGTTACGTCATTCATTCTCATTGAGCGACTTGTTCGTTGTGAATTCAAGATTCTTTATTCGTCACATACATAATTATAACAAGTACAACATGTAGTGAAATGAACCCTGACCGATCCTATTTTTCAGTTTTTATATTTCAAGACTCGGTGAATTGATTTTTTCTTTTTCATAACTTAGCCTACCCTTTTTAGTTTTGGTAATATTGGCAATAGTGAAAAGTGTTTTGTTGGGTTCAAATATGTTGATATAGGCCATCCAATTAAGGTAAACATCATGTTTTTACTTGTTTTAATCTGATGAGGAATATTTTATTTTATTTTTTGTTGTTTTACTTTTCAGTTTTCCCCCTGAGGGATTGCCACCTTACTGTGGTCAGGGGCTTTGCGTGCCTCAGTGACCCTAAGAGCTACACCAGCAGAAGCTTAGCCTTCAGGTGGGACACCCAAGTTGGACAGGTCTTAGGGTAGAGGCCTGACAAAGTGCAATCCAATTACATGACAAAAACAGTTATCCAGAGCACCACCCCACCCCTTTCCCGCCTTTGTCGCCACCATGTGCCCCCTTCACATTTCTGTCTGCCCCCTCATATATGCATGTCTAGAACCGGCCCCGATCATGTCAAACAAATCACAGCAATGCCAAAAACACCAAAAACCCGTGCATGTACATCCTCAGTTATTAACGCACATAAATAAATTTCAAGCACATGTTAATATATTGCTGCCATATTGGTTTTCGGTTATATCGGTTATCTCGACGCTTTTTGGCAACCCCCTAGGCCGGCGACATAACCGGGTTCGACTGTATATGAATAATCAGCCTGTTCTAGTTTAAATGGAAATATATTATTGTTAATAAGCTGAGTCTGAGAGTTTTATTTATCTGAGTTTATTTCACATTTCTTGCTTGTAAAGGCTAAATAAAAATAAAAAGTGAACCTTATTTTTTTTTGTACTGTTTTTATTTATAAATGGTAAATGGTAAATGGACTGCATTTATATAGCGCTTTTTACTACTCTTACGAGTACCAAAGCGCTTTACAATGTACGCCTCACATTCACCCATCCACACTCACATTCACACACCGGTGGCAGAGGCTGCCATGCAAGGCACCAACCA
Organism: Paramormyrops kingsleyae; assembly: GCF_048594095.1. Classification (NCBI taxonomy): domain Eukaryota; kingdom Metazoa; phylum Chordata; class Actinopteri; order Osteoglossiformes; family Mormyridae; genus Paramormyrops; species Paramormyrops kingsleyae. Next base: position 46,767 of record NW_027326054.1, read on the forward strand.
GCACACCGGGAGCAATTTGGGGTTCAGTGTCTTGCTCAAGGACACTTCAATGGAGTCAGGAGGACCCGGGGCTTGAACCTGCAACCCTCTGGTTGCCGAACGGTAGCACTACCTCCTGCACCACCATTTAAAAAAAAAAAATGATATAATTTTAATAGGAGGAGCCTGGAGGTATTATAGACTTTGCAAATTCAGTTTGCAGACATCCATTGTGTGTGTCCTCGGCAGTTTTTTCCTGAGGCTTTTTAATATTGTCCATATCGATATCGGAATTATATCGTATCGACCAAAATTAAGAAATATATCGTGATATAAATTTTTGCCATATCGTCCAGTCCTATTGGTGTGCTGTGCCTTTTTTTCTCCACACATAGTGTTGTGTGTTTTTTCCAAACAACTCAATTTTGGTTGCATCTGTCCACAGAATATTTTGCCAGTAGTGCTGTGGAACATCCAGGTGCTCTTTTGCAAACTTCAAACGTGCTGCAATATTTTTTTTGGACAGCAATGGCTTCCTCCGTGGTGTCCTCCCATGTATTCCATTCTTGTTTAATGTTTTCCTTATTGTAGATGTGTCAACAAAAATGTTAGCATGTGCCAGAGATTTCTGTAAGTCTTTAGCTGACACTCTAGGATTCTTCTTCACCTCATTAAGGATTCTGCGCTGTGCTCTTGCAGTCATCTTTACAGGACGACCACGCCTAGGGAGAGTAGCAGCAGTGCTGAACTTCCTCCATTTGTAGACAGTCTGTCTTACCATGGACACATGAACATCAAGGCTTTTGGAGATACTTTTGTAACCCTTTCCAGCTTCATGCAAGTCAACAATTCTTGATCGTAGGTCTTCTGAGAGCTCTTTTCTGCGAGGCATGGTTCACATCAGGCAGTGCTTCTTGAAACCAGTAAACCCAAAACTGGTGTGTATTTTTAAAGGGCAGGACAGCTTTCAGCAACACGTCCAATATAATCACACTGATTGGACTCAAGGTTGGCTCACTCCTGGCTCCAATTAGCTCTTGGAGAAGGCATTAGGCTAGGGGTTCACATACTTTTTCCACCTTGCACTGTGATTGTTTACAAGTTATGTTCAATAAAATCATGACAACATATAATGTTTGTGTAGTATTATTTTAAGCAGACTGTGTTTTTCTATTGTTGTGATTTAGATGAAGATCAGAGCACATTTTATGACCAATTCATGCAAAACTCCATGTAATCCCAAAGGGTTCACATACTTTTTTTTGCAACTGTATTCTCTCTATCCTGCTGCCTGCAATGCCTCCACTACCTGTGGCGTCTTTCTGGCCTGCTTGGCCTTCTGTCTGTGATGTCTCTCCTGTATGCCCTGCTGCTGTACCACTGCTCGTCCTGCCATCAGAAGCAACGCATGCCCCTGTCTACCATCACCTGCCTGCTTCCCTCTTAAAACTTGGATAGTGTGAATTGAGACTTTTGCCATCTTGCTCATTTGACTTTGACTTCCTCTGCTGGGCTCTGGAGGATGGGTTCGCCCTTTGAGTCTGGTTCCTCCCAAGGTTCCTTCTAGGGAGTTTCTTCTTGCAATTGTCGCCTCTGGCTTGCTTACTGAGGGATATTGTAAAGCACTTTGAGACAATGTAATGTTGTGAAAATGCGCTATACATAATTGAAAATTGTCAGCAGCCAGGCAGGGATGAGGTATGAATTTAGTTGGTCACAGTTTAGCACCAGTGAGAGATCATATCTACCCTTTATAACACTACAGTTATCACACAGAAAAAACAGTAATACAACAATTAATAATTATGAACACAATAAACAACCGTAAAGAATGTTGCCAGAGGTGACAAAGGCTTCAGCAGCACTTGAACACTGTTCATATACAAGAACAGAGCGTTAATGCTGAGCTTGGTCCTACACTCAATGCTTATCGTGATTTTCACCAAGCTGTGAACCCAAAACAGGTTTGCACTGAGCTGTTTTTTTGTGTACTGTTACACCCCTATTTTCGGGTTGTTTTTAACATACAGTCAGCCCTTGTGCATTCGCGCTTTGTGATTCACAGATCTGTGAAAATTGAATTGGAACCAAACTTATTTGCATCCGCGATTTTTTCGCACATCTGCGAAATCCTCAAAAAACCCTACATTTGCAAAGTTTATTCCCTTTGGAACGCTAATGGTTACATAACTATTAGAAAATGGTAAATTTACTATTTTCTAATAGTAAATACATATTAACATAAATTCAACGCACAAAAAAGATAAATTTCCTGAAAGGTGCTAATGTTTACGCACATAGCAAATGCGTCCCGGGTTTTCCTTCTCGAGACATTTGCTTTAAACACTGAAAGGGTTGGAAGTAGCCAATCACAGAGCAAGGTTAACACCCATTATCTTAAATCAATATTCATCATTGGTGAGTCCCCATACTACTGTTTTTTATTAAATATTTTTAATGTGTGTATGTATTTCTGGTCTCTCTTGATAGTGATCATATAGTGGTTAGTACTTTGCGTTGTGGCCGCAACAACCTCCGGTTCTTTTAGTTGAATGATGAGGCAGGTTCCTTAAGCTTAAGCAGTTTATTAAGACATAATGAAGATGTTACAGAAAGATGTTTCACACGGCCGGTTCAGTGTCTGTCTGTGTCTCTCTCTGCCCCCACTGAGGGAAGTAGGCCCTTTATGTAAGGTCTTCGTACAGACTCCTGGAACCAGGGGGTCAGACGGACTTGGTGAGAGTAAGTTGTATGAGATAGGCAAAGAATATGATGAGCAAGTAGCAAGGACAGCAAGAAATATAAAAATAAGAAATATGAAAGCTATAAATGAATGACAATTAACAAGGGAAATCCCTGTCTCTCTCTTCCGTGGTTAGCACACACATAGCATTTTTACAACTTATTATTTCTGTACGTCTTTACGTAATTTTTTAATTGATTGAATTCCTGTACCCTGTACATACAGTACATGGTTCCTTTACATATTTTATTGGATAGATAGATAGATAGATAGACAGATGCTTTATTGTCATTGTAAGTACAATGATATTTAGTTTGTAACATACCAGCAGATGCTCAGTATATTTACAATTAAATAGATTCTGAGGCATAAATAGAATGGGAGAGTATGTAGTCACTATACACTCACCTAAAGGATTATTAGGAACACCATACTAATACGGTGTTTGACCCCCTTTCGCCTTCAGAACTGCCTTAATTCTACATGGCATTGATTCAACAAGGTGATGAAAGCATTCTTTAGAAATGTTGGCCCATACTGATAGGATAGCGTCTTGCAGTTGATGGAGATTTGTGGGATGCACATCCAGGGCACGGAGCTCCCATTCCACCACATCCCAAAGATGCTCTATTGGGTTGAGATCTGGTGACTGTGGGGGCCATTGTAGTACAGTGAACTCATTGTCATGTTCAAGAAACCAATTTGAAATGATTCGAACTTTGTGACATGGTGCATTATCCTGCTGGAAGTAGCCATCAGAGGATGGGTACATGGTGGTCATAAAGGGATGGATATGGTCAGAAACAATGCTCAGGTAGGCCGTGGCATTTAAATGATGCCCAATTGGCACTAAGGGGCCTAAAGTGTGCCAAGAAAACATTCCCGACATCATTACACCACCACCACCAGCCTGCACAGTGGTAACAAGGCATGATGGATCCATGTTCTCATTCTGTTTACGCCAAATTCTGACTCTACCATTTGAATGTCTCAACAGAAATCGAGACTCATCAGACCAGGCAACATTTTTCCAGTCTTCAACTGTCCAATTTTGGTGAGCTCGTGCAAATTGTAGCCTCTTTTTCCTATTTGTAGTGGAGATGAGTGGTACCCGGTGGGGTCTTCTGCTGTTGTAACCCATCCACCTCAAGGTTGTGCGTGTTGTGGCTTCACAAATGTTTTGCTGCATACCTCGGTTGTAACGAGTGGTTATTTCAGTCAAAGTTGCTCTTCTGTCAGCTTGAATCAGTCGGCCCATTCTCCTCTGACCTCTAGCATCAACAAGGCATGCCACGCTCAAAATTGCTTAAATCACCTTTCTTTCCCATTCTGACATTCAGTTTGGAGTTCAGGAGATTGCCTTGACCAGGACCACACCCCTAAATGCATTGAAGCAACTGCCATGTTATTGGTTGATTAGATAATTGCATTAATGAGAAATTGAACAGGTGTTCCTAATAATCCTTTAGGTGAGTGTATATGCACAAGATACAAATACACACACACACATACACACACACACACACACACAAACACACAATAAGGTGCTGGTAAGTAAGTTCGCAGAGGTAGAGTTTAAGTGGACTAAATGTACATAAATATTTGCACATGTGGGGTATTGCTTCAGAATGTTCGAGATCAGTGCTGAGAGTTTCGAAGTGTGATGGATGTGGGATAAAAACTGTTCCTCAGCTGGGTTGTGTGTGCATACAGGGTTCTGTAGCGTCTACCGGATGGCAGAGGTGTAAAGAGTTTGTGTCCAGGGTGGATTGGGTCCTTGATTATTTTCTCAGCTCTGTGGCTGCACCGGGTGCGGTGGATTTCTTCCAGTGAAGGAAGCTGGGTGCCAGTGATCCTCTGGGCTGTCTTAATGATGCGCTGCAGGGTCTTCCTGTTCTCTGTGGTGCATCCGGAGTACCATGCAGTGATGCAGTATGTGATCACTGACTCTATGATGCACCTGTAGAAGTTTACCAGGAGCTGCTGTGGAAGTTGTGCTTTCTTAAGGCTCCGCAGGAAATGGAGCCTCTGAAGTCCTTTTTTGGCAATGACTGAAGTGTTTGTGGTCCATGACAGGTCACAGCTGATCTGAACCCCGAGGAATCGAAAACTCTGAACCACCTCCACCCTCTCACCACCGATGCTGATGGGGTGGTGGCCTCCGTGCTTCTGTCTCGTGAAGTCCAGGACCAATTCTTTTGTCTTTTTTGAGTTCAGGGCGAGGTTGTTGTCCTGGCTCCAGTGCTCCAGGTTTTCAACCTCTTCCCTGTAGGCTAACTCGTTGTTGTTTGAGATCGGACCTATCACAGTTGTATCGTCTGCAAACTTAATTATGATATTAGAATCATCAAGGCAAGAAGTTTATTGTCATATACACAGTAAAAAACGTACATGTTAGAACCATATAATGAAATTCTTACTTTGCTTGGTCAGCCTTCAAAAAAGATATAAAATAGAATACATTTAAAAAAATTATAAAAATATAAGAATCACTCGATAAAGTGCAAAGTGCTAAATGACATACAGTAAAAGTTTGATATGAATATGGATAGGTTTGCAGTCGTGTGTGAAGAAGGAGTAGAGGAGTGGGCTGAGCACACAGCTCTGTGGTGCTCCTGTATTGAGAATGATGGAGGTGGAGATGTGGTTACTCATGTGCACTGTCTGTGGTCTGTTGGTCAGAAAGTCCAAGACCCAGTTGCACAGGTGTGTGTTGGTCCAGTGAGGGAGGCATGTTATTCTTGATGTGTGCTAAGACCAGCCACTCAAAGCACTTCATATTCTGAGAGAATAAGGAGAGCATTGAGAAAACAGATTCGAAATACTGACACGAAATACACAGTAGGTGACAAGGTGTATTACAAGCGTATGGATTGTGCTGAGTGGAAGGGACCAGGCACTGTAATTGGTCAAGATGGTATGGTTGTATTTGTCAGGCATGGTGGCATATGTGTTCAGGGACATCACACAAGGCTTCGCAATGTGCGTAACTAAAATCAAGCAGAAACTGATTGTGAAAGCCAACATCTGATGCAAGGAGAATGCTCTCAAAATGAAAGAGGTAACGACAGGTACACACTTTCCACATCAGAAAGTGAGGAGGAAATGGAAAGACATGACATGGACAACACTGATGGAGCAGGTGAGGTGGAAAATGCTCCAGATACTCAAGTACTGACACAAACAAAATCCCTCAATCTGAGGAAAGGGCAGGTTGTTCAGTATGTTGACAAAGAGAATGGTACCTGCACAGCTGAAATTCTTGGTCGTGCAGGAAAGGCAATTGGAAAGCTGAGTAACTGGTACAACTTGAAGTATTCAGAACCAGCCAGTATTGCTGGTACATCTGGATCAGCTGACTTGTCATGTGTGGACAATCTTTGCACTAGACCATTTCAAACCTCAGAGACTCAATTCAGTCAAAGAGGAGGAAGATGTGCTTGTGATGGATGATGCGTCACTTGAAGTAGCAAAACAGGCTGAGTTAAGTAATTGGAAGAATAATAATGTCATAGATGGTCATAGATGTTAGCCAAAAATGCATTTCAACAAGATGGGTCTGCACAATGAATGAGACCTCAAATGGACTTGTAGCAAAGGCACGGCTGGTAGCTAGAGGCTTTGAAGAGCTTGACATTCAGCAACGTCCTAAGGATTCTACAACATGTGCATCTAAATCTTTTAGAGTTCTTCTGTCTGTGATATGCCAGAATAAGTGGAAACTCAATTCTTTGGACATAAGATCTGAGTTTCTGCAAGGGGCTCCATTAAACCGTGACATCTACATTCGTCCTCCACCCGAAGCTAACTGTGTTGGGAAGCTTTGGAAACTTCAAAAATGTGTTTATGGACTTGCGGATGCCTCACTATATTGGTACAAAAGAGTGAGAGACTCTGTGTTTAAAACAGGGGGTAAGGTGTCTCAGGTGGCTCCAGCTGTGTTTTACTGGTTGGATCAGGAGGGCAATGTTAACGGAGTACTTGGATGTCATGTGGATGATTTCATTTGGGGAGGCACAACTGATTTCTCTGGCACTGTGATTTCTCACATGAAAAATACTTTTCAGGTTGGCAGAGAGGAGATGGATCATTTCTGTTACATTGGCATGGAAGTTTCCACAGACAATGACACTGTCTTTGTACAGCAAGAAAGATATCCTAAGAATTTGTCGTCTATTCACATTGATTCCACTTGGGCTTTATAGCGTAATTCTGCACTTGATGAAGCTGAGGTAGATCAACTTAGATCTAAGGTTGGTCAGCTTCTCTGGATAGCAAGACAGATTCGACCTGATGTCATGTTCGATGTATGTTACCTAGCTTCATCAATGAAACATGCCATGGTACAAGACCTGCATGATGCCAATAAAATTGTGAGAAAATTGAAAACTGACTGTGTGAAGCTGAAGTTTCAGTTTTTGGGAAAACAAGATAAACTAAAGCTTGTTCTTTTCAGTGATGCATCACTGTGAAACTTACTGGATGGAGGCACACAAGGTGGGCACTTCATCATGCTCATGGGACAGGATGGCAAGTTCTCATCACTGTGTTGGCAGTCGAAGAGAATAAGGAGGGTTGTTCACAGTAGCCTTGCTGGAGAGACACAGTCTCTGGCTCTTCAGTAAATGAACTTAAGATGGTCGAATTAGTACAGGATTGTTTTTTTACTCAGTTTGTTAATACTCCTACCAAGCCCTTCTTGATCTTGTTTTCTCTAATAACCAGGATAGGATTGGAAAATTACGGGATTTAGAACCATTGGATGGTAATGATCATACCATGGTTAAATTCAAGGTTAATTTTAGTGTCTGAACAGCAAAGTCCAAAATAAAAGTATACAGTGTTAGGAAGGCTAACTTTAATGGTATGAGACTGAAACTAGAAACTGTAAACTGGATGCAGTTAAATAGCAAAACGGTTTTTTAAAAGCACATTTTTGCAAGTGCAAGAGGACTTCATACCTGTTTCCAGCAAAACTAAAACTAGGAAACTACAACTAAGGTGGTTTACTATGGAAATTAAGAAAGGAGGAAAAGGGCTCTGTTCCACAAATGGAAAATAACTAATGATTTCAAAATTAAGCAGGAGTATCTAAGTCTACAGGTGCGACTTGTTTACACCGGACGGGTTGCATGTGGTCAGGTATGTGGTCACTTCCGGTCGAGTGAATGCTGGTGCGTTTGGCTGCCGCTGCTCTCTGGAATAGTTGTTATTTTCTTATTTTACTTACTTTTAACTTAAGCTCCTAAATCTCATTTTGACACTTTTATTTGAACGTTTTTTCTGCTGAAATGCCGGCTCCCATGCTAGCAATGAACTGGCTTCTGATTGCTTTTTTGGATTTTGGCGTGGTACCTGCTGTCCGGATAGTGCTTCACTCGCTGCTGTCTGTGGGTCTGGCTCTGGAGTATCCTGGTTTGCGAGCTGTGGATTTATTGCAGCCCTGTTTGCCTCTGTTGCCTGATCGGTGTGTCTTTGCGAGCCCTCTCATGTAAATCCGCAGATATCGTATTGGTAAGTTCTTGCTTTCTTACAAGTGGGTAAGTTCTTGATAATACTATCACACTGCGGGGTCTGGTTACTGGTGTCACCAGCCCCAAAGTGTTTTTGGATAGCGCGTGTTGGCTAACGCACTAGACTCGACTGTTGTGGTTAGGTACTGGGCGCTAACTTGTTACTGCGTGCTATAGCTGGCTGTATCACAGAAGCTCTCTCTGGACTAAGACTGTTCATTCACCTTTTCAAATGCGTTTCATGGTAGTGCTATTCTGGCTCATATCGCTTGGGTCAGCGCTACCATGAGCTTCGCTACCAGAAGCCATCAAACTCAATGAACATGATTTTTAAATACACGTCGGAGTTTCTCATCAGTCTGAGAAGGAAATCATATGGACCAACTGACGCTCTTTTAGAGCACCAACATGATGACATCATTCGCCGACGCCCTAAATACTGCCACAGGGGCTCACGTAGGAATCTCTCCTCTTATCGTCATTTAAACAACATTGATTTCAATTGGAACTGGTCCCGTGATATGAACAATTTTGCTTCCAAGCGAACTGTGGATTTTAACAACTTATGCCCAGTGACAATCATGAAAGCTGTTAATAACAGCCAAAACCTTTGTAGTGCAAAGTTTGCCTTATACAGTATAAGATCTCTTAATAAGAAAGCTCTTTATATGCACGATATGACTACTGACATGGGTCTTGACTTCATGTGCTTAACTGAGACTTGGCAAACCCCAAACGAGTTTATGGTGTTAAATGAAGCTACTCCATCTGGCTATAAATTCATAAATCAACCTCGATCAACAGGTCGCGGGGGTGGGCTTGCTGTGTTGTATCGCTCCTGCTTCAAAGTTATGAGTGTGCCTCTTCATGATACCTCCTCATTTGAATGTCTTGCTCTAAAATTCATTGCAAATACACCATTGCTTCTCCTACTCATCTACAGGCCTCCTAAAACATCTACCACCTTCATTAATGAATTTACTGAGTTTTTGTCTTCATTGACCCATCTGTATACATCTATTTTGATTCTGGGACATTTTAATATACATATTGACTCAAATACTTGCAATCTTAAACAATAAACAACATGTAAACTCTCCCACTCACTCAAAAGGTCACGCACTAAATCTTGTCTTATCCCATGGCGTTTCTCCGACTGATCTCTGTCTTAAGGATCTTTCTGTTTCTGATCACAAAGATGTTTTATTTAATATAGTGGTTCCTAAGCAACACCATCATTGTCGTACTACACGTTCCATTACTTACAGAAACATCAAGAACATTAACATGGCTGAGCTTTTAGATACATTACATTCCCAATTAAATGATCAGGCGTTTGGTAACATAAGCCTTGACGATAAAGTGATACTATACAATTCATAACTTTTCAATGTGCTTAACCAGTACTCTCCCCTGAAAACACGCTGTCTCATTTTTACATTCTGCTCCATGGTTCACACCAGAGCTGCGCAAAATGAAGGCAGCAGGACGCCAATTAGAGAGACGTAGCAGGAGTACTGGCCTAACTGTACATGCTCAAGCGTACAAAGATCACGTGTTGGCTTATAAGGATTCCCTCAATAAGGCCAAATTATTTTATTATTCCTCACTTATTGCAAATGGTCAGAATAATCCTAGGGCTCTTTTTTCTACAATCAATAACCTACTCCTAGATCTTTTCCACTTTCACCTTCAGTTGGTCTCTGCTGTGAATTTCTTAACTACTTTCAGAACAAAGTTAGCTCTATTCATTGCCAGCTCCAGACATCATCTGTTACAGCTAACCTGAGTGAGGATCTTACGTCATTAGCTCAGTTAACTAAATCGTTCTCTGCTTTTACACCCATAGATGAATTTACTGTCTATGACCATCCATCCATCCATCCATCCATCATCTTCCGCTTGTCCGGGGTTCGGGTCGCGGGGGTAGCAGCTTCAGTAGAGGCACCCAGGCCTCCCTCTCCCCAGCTAACCCCATCAGCTCCTCGGGGGGGACACCGAGGCGTTCCCAGGCCAGCCGAGAGATATAATCCCTCCAGCGAGTCCTGGGCCTGCCTCGGGGCCTCCTCCCTGTAGGACAGGCACGGAAAACCTCTCCGGGTAGCCGCCCAGGAGGCATCCGCACCAGATGTCCAAACCACCTCAACTGGCTCCTTTCGACGTGAAGAAGCAGCGGTTCTACTCCGAGGCCCTCCCGGATATCCGAACTTCTCACCCTATCCCTAAGGGAGAACCCAGACACCCTGCGGAGAAACCTCATTTCGGCCGCTTGTATTCGCGATCTCGTTCTTTCGGTCATTACCCATAGCTCATGACCATAGGTGAGGGTAGGGACAAAGATGGACCAATAGATCGAGAGTTTGGCTTTTTGGCTCAGTTCTTTCTTAGCCACGACGGACCGGTTAAGCGCCTGCAGAACTGCAGACGCCGCTCCGATCCGTCTATCCAACTCCCGATCCCGCCTACCCTCACTCGTGAACAAGACCCCGAGATACTTAAACTCCTCCACTTGAGGCAGTACGTCTTCCCCAACCCGAAGAGGGCAAACCACCCGTTTCCGGCTGAGAACCATGGTCTCGGACTTGGAGGTGCTAATCCTCATCCCTGCCGCTTCGCACTCGGCTGCGAACCGCCCCAGTGCCTGCTGGAGATCCCCAGCAGATGAAGCCAACAGGACGACATCGTCTGCAAAAAGCAGCGAGGCAATCCTGAGGTCACCAAACTGGACACCCTCAACGCCTTGGCTGCGCCTAGAAATCCTGTCCATAAATATGATAAACAGGACCGATGACAAAGGGCAGCCCTGGCGGAGCCCAACACGCACCCGGAACACGTCCGACTTATTGCCGGCAATGCGGACCAAGCTTCTGCTCCGTTCGCACAGGGACCGGATCGCCCACAACAGTGGACCCCGGACCCCATACTCGCGAAGCACCCCCCACAGAGCACCTCGGGGAACCCGGTCGTAAACCTTTTCCAAATCCACAAAACACATGTAGACTGGATAGGCAAACTCCCAGGCCCCCTCCAGTACCCCTGCAAGGGTATAAAGCTGGTCCAGTGTTCCACGACCAGGACGAAAACTGCATTGTTCCTCCTGAATCCGAGATTCGACTATCGATCTCACCCTCCTCTCCAGTACCCTGGAATAGACCTTCCCAGGGAGGCTGAGAAGTGTGATCTCCCTATAGTTGGAACACACCCTCCGGTCCCCTTTCTTAAATAAGGGGACCACCACCCCGGTCTGCCAATCCAGCGGCACTGTCCCTGACCTCCACGCACTGTTGAGAAGGCGTGTCAGCCACGACAGCCCCACAACATCTAGAGCCTTCAGGTACTCCGGGCGGATCTCGTCCACCCCCGGGGCCCGGCCACCACGGAGTTGTTTAACCGCCGCGGCCACCTCAGCCTCAGTGATGGGCAAGCCCCCCCCAGCACCCTCGGGCTCTACGCCCTCAGATGTCTCAAAGGCAGTATGCGTAGATGTATCGGAGGCAGGGTTGAGGAGGTCCTCAAAGTATTCCTTCCACCTCCGGATGATGTCCCCAGATGAGGTCAACAGCCCCCCCCCCCCACTATAAATAGTAGGAACCAGGAGCTGCTTCCCCCTCCTGATACTCCGTATGGTTTGCCAGAACCTTTTTGAGGCCGACCGAAAGTCACTTTCCATGGCCTCACCGAACTCCTCCCACACCCGGGTTTTTGCTTCTGTGACCGCCCGAGCCGCGTTCCGCCTGGCCCGCCGGTACCCGTCAGCTGCCTCCAGAGACCCCCGGGCTAATAATTCCCGGTAAGCCTCCTTCTTCAGCTTCACGGCCCCCCTCACCTCTGGTGTCCACCATCGGGTACGGGGGTTACCGCCACGACAGGCACCGACCACCCTGCAGCCACAGCTCCGTACGGCCGCTTCCACAATGGAGGTCCGGAACAATGTCCATTCGGACTCAATGTCCCCTACCTCCCCCGGCATGCAGTTGGAATTCTGCCGGAGGCACGAGTTAAAGCTCCAGCGAACAGGAGCCTCTGCCAGACGTTCCCAGCAGACCCTCACTATACGCTTGGGCCTACCAGGTCTGACCGGCTTCCTCCCCCGCCACCTGAGCCAACTCATCACCAGGTGGTGATCAGTTGACAGCTCTGCCCCTCTCTTTACCCGAGTGTCCAAGACAGAGGGCCGCAGATCAGTTGATACGATTATAAAATCGATCATCGACCTGTAGCCCCGAGCATGTTCGTACCATGTCCACTTATGGACACCCTTATGCTCGAACATGGTGTTCGTTATGGACAAACCATGCATTGCACAGAAGTCCAATAACTGAACACCACTCGGATTCAGATCAGGGAGGCCGTTCCTCCCAATCACCCCCTTCCAGGTCACACTGTCATTGCCCACGTGAGCGTTGAAGTCCCCCAGCAAAACGATGGAATCCCCCCGCGGCACACCAAATAGCATACCGCTAAGGGAATCCAAGAAGGCCGTGTACTCCGAACTGACATTCGGCGCATAAGCGCAGATGACAGTCAGAGACCTATCCCCGACCCGAAGGCGCAGGGAAACAGCCCTCTCGTTCACCGGGGTAAACTCCGATGTTAATGCACCGAGCTGTGGGGCCACCAATAGCCCTACCCCAGCCCGGCGTCGCTCACCCGCCGCAACTCCAGAGTAAAAGAGCGTCCAGCCCCTCTCCAGGAGATTGGTTCCAGAACCCAAGCTATGTGTTGAGGTGAGCCCGACTATATCTAGTCGATACCTCTCAACCTCATGCACAAGCTCAGGCTCCTTCCCCACCAGAGAGGTGACATTCCATGTCCCGAAAGCCAGTTTTGTCAGCCGGGGATCGGACCGCCAGGGCCTCCCTTGGCCGCCACCCAATCCACAATGCACCGAACCCCTGACATTCCCCTTGCGGGTGGTGGGCCCACCTGGGGACAGTCCCGCGTGCCTCTTTCGGGCTGTGCCCGGCCGGGCCCCACGGGCCAAGGCCCGGCCACCAGGCGCTCGCCAACGGGCCCCTCCCCCAGGCCTGGCTCTAGGGTGGGGCCCCGGTGACCCTAGTCCGGGCGAGGGAAACGGGACTTTGATATTGTACTTTTTCATAGGGTTCTTTCTGTCTATGACCTTGTTTCAAAATCCAAGTCCACTACATCTCTTTTGGATCCCATGCCCACTCAACTAGTGAAGTGCTGCTTGCCTGCCCTTTGTCCACTCATTGTTCAGATAATAAATTAATCCCTTCTTACCGGTACTGTTCCTAGTTCCTTTAAAACTGCAGTCATCACTCCTGTCCTTAAAAAGACTGGGACGGTAGTTGATGATTTCTGTAACTACCGTCCTATCTTCAACCTCTCTTTCATTGCTAAACTGCATGAGCGTACTGTTGCCTTACAGCTACAGGATCATCTAACGAACAATAGTCTATGGGAAGAATTGCAGTCTGGTTTTAGACCTAAGCATAGTACAGACACGGCCCTAGTCAAGGTTGTTAATGATTTGCTGGTTGCGGCTGACACAGGTCATGTCAGCCTCCTCCTTCTATTGGATCTTACTGCCACATTTGACACAGTTTGTCATAAAATTCTACTCAGCCATATGGAAACTCTTGTAGGCATTAAGGGCATAGCACTTTCCTGGTTCACCTCGTATTTTACTGACAGGGAACAGTTTGTGTCCATTGGTAGCTTCAGGTCGCACAGGGCACCATGCAGACACGGAGTCCCCCAGGGCTCTCTATTGGGTCCTCTTCTTTTTCTCATCTATATCCTTCCCCTTGGCCACATTATTCGTCAGCATGGATTAAATTTTCATTGCTATGCTGATGACACACAAATTTATATCCATTCAAAGCCCTCTAACTTACTTCCACCATCGGGCTTGGTCGGTTGTCTGACCGCCATTAGCACCTGGATGACACAAAATTTTCTCAAACTCAATCATGACAAAACAGAAGCTATTTTGATTGCCACACCTACCATGCTAAGCAAGATCAAGAACCTAAACCTGTCTATCCCTGGGTACTTCACGACTACTACCTCTGAAGTAAAAAATCTTGGAGTCATGATGGACTCAACACTTTCTTTTAATTCTCATATCAAATACATCACCAAAACAGCTTTTTTTCATCTCAAAAACATATCTAGAATACGTGTTTCTCTTACCTATAACTCTGCAGAGACTCTCATCCACGCCTTTATAACCTCTCGGTTAGACTACTGTAATGCCCTGCTATTTGGCATTTCAGCTAAGAACCTAAACAGGCAGCAATATGTTCAAAACTCTGCAGCACGTGTTCTCACGTCTACCAAATCCAGGCAACATATCACCCCTGTTTTACACCATTTTCACCGGTTACCCATTCAATACCGCATTCACTACAAAATCATTCTGTTAGTTTTCAAAGCAAAGCATAATCTTTCACCTACATATCTTTCTGAGCTCTTAACTTCATACCAACCTACAGATCTGGCCATTCAAATTGTGCGCCGGAAGGAAAGTGATCTCGCGTGACACCGCAGTATTTCCCGTGAACACAGAAAATGCATTGACACAGGAAAGACATGATCAGTAGGGGGCAGTCATGTAACGCACTGAACTGAAGCGGCAGCGAACATCTCCGCGAGCTGCCTGAGGACACAGTTGTTCAAACAATTGTGATGTTGCATTCTCTTCTAAAATGTTTTATTTTTTAATCTAATATCATGTCTTGTGTATCGTATTTATTTCCATATAAAAGCAACAGAACTGAAACTATATCTTGTTTATCAGCAACACAGCACGTGAGCGTGAATAACGCGATATCCGCATTTGATCTCGTAGGTATCTGTTCCGCTTCCAGAGCTCTGTTCCACTTTTTTAACTTGACATAGCAACCTGTTCATTATCAAAAATCGAATATAGTTAAAGGAACAACAAACGGTTGCACTGCTCAATTTAAATAGTCCATACAGTCTGTGCTTTAATTTTGTAAGTGAAGATGGTGGCGCAGGGGGTAGTGCTATCTTTAGGTAACTGGAAGGTTGCAGGTTCGAGCCCTGGTTCCTCCTATCGGATTTAATGTGCTCACTGTGATTAGGCCTGTAAGTAGTATTTTTAACCAGCAGTAATTTAAAATAATACATTTGGCTATGCTAAATATATTTATTTACATCTGCATATTTATGCTGGGTTCATTCTCGAAAGAGCGGTGACTGACAGTGATATCGAAGCAATTGACGGGACAAAAATATTTTCCCCGTTAGTTTAATTTTGTATGTATTGGCAAAGTGATTATATTTAGTCTAATTTAGTTTAGTTTTTTTAGTTAATTTAGAAGCATTTTTGAGCATTTTTTGATCGTTAAATATAAGGGGTATGTTGGGGTGTATTATTTCCTGTTAGAAAACATACATTTTAAAAGCTGAAAACCCGTTAAAACATTCGCTATAAGCTGGAGCTTGACCATCAAACATTGTTTATTTTTTTCTGTAGATGAAAACAAAACACGGGTTAATAAACAAACATAACATAAAGCAAGCCTTTATGGATTCTTTTAATTCCTATAGCCTATTTCAAGGACAATGTAAGCATTATTTTACAACGAATCAATCAATGAAATGGTATAAAACAGAAAAATATATATTTCGCGAAATACAGGGCTCTCAAGTGTCACGCATTGAGAGTGACAGTCACTCTTTTCAGTGTTTTGTCACGCACTCCCGCCACACATTGTATTTCTCACGCGGAAAAATAATTTGTAGGCTAATATGCCGCAGAGCCCAATTTTTCCCCAGACCGCGGCACAGTAGCGCCTCACTATAAAACAAGCGTGTCTCCTCTGGAGTCTAATGGTGCGTTCGTTTTTCTCTCGGAACTCGGAAATTCTGAGTTGAGTGACATTATGGTGCGTTCGATTATTTCTCTCCAAGTCGGAACTCGGAAGGAAACGTCAAGAAAAACGTCGCCTCCCGTCGGAAACACGCCTCTTTTATGAAGTCGGACAAGATTTGCCCCAAGAGCCTGTCACTTACCAGCCAATCAAAAAAAAGAAAGGGCCTACACAATAGCCAATCAGAAAATAGTACTATTGTATCTGGGTAAAATACAACTCAACAACCAATGAAAAGGCATCCTGTGGAATGGCACTCTTGCCTGTCTTCAAAACTTGACAGCCCTGGAAATATTTTACAGTTTTGAATTACAGTATGTTTAGCTTCTGTCTGTATGACCATAAATTACAGAGTAACCGCCTCTTCTCATAGAAGGCTAAAAAATGCAGTGATCACGCAGGCTCCGGTACACGCAATATATTTTGCTAACTTGACAACCTAGCTGTTCATTATCAAAATCAAATATAGTTAAAGGAACATATAAAACGTTGCACTGCTCAATTTAAATAGTCCATACAATCTGTGCCATTCAGCATGAGCACCACCTCACTGTGATTAGGCCAGTGAGTAGTATTTTTAACCAGCAGTAATTTAAAATATCTTGAATTACATTTTAACCCCCCAGAGCCAAGCCTGCTCTTCTCTCCTTTATTCATAGGGTGGGGGAAGGTGAATTGGCACGTTTAAAAGTGACACGAACGACCCCCTCTCATTAACATTTGTGAGGTTAGATCTTGTAATTTGAAGGGTTGTGAAAGCCATAAGGTATTGCTAGGGTGCAAAGTCCAAAAAGCAAGGAATATCTGCGCTGTGTTACTCGTTAGTTGCGCAGTAATATTTTATGAATCACAAGAATAGGCCAACATGCAATTACAAAATACAATGCTCTGCAGTTCTTAATTTAACTTCTGAAGGCCATTTTGCGATCTCAATCGTCATACACCAGCATAGACCACCGTTTTCTCAATTACTTTTTCTTAGATTTTTGTTTTACTATGCCACTCAAACGCACATAATGCTATGCCTTTATTCTCAAAATAGACTATTAGGATCTCATATTGCTACAACTTTGTACAGTACACAACAATACGGCAACAACTTTACAACGGGACACGTTTTTTTTTATTATTTTTATCATTATTATTTTATGTTTTTGATAACGGCAGATTCTCAACAACAACAATGCCAAAAAAACTTATTCATTCAAGTGATCAGAAATGTACAGTATATTTTCATTTTATAGTTTTGCCAATGCTTAGACATTTTTAAACAACTTTAGACATTGTTACATTCCAGTATGTCCTCTCTGGCTGCCTGCTGTGAAACAGACATAACAAATACTGCCCAAATAGCCATCTTTGAGTGCGGAATCACTGCTGAGTTTGAAACGACCGAGGCATTGCTGTCTTTGCAAGCCATACTTGCCATACCAAAGGTGATGATTTGTTTGAGCAAGTTGTTTTGGCAATGAACAAATTTGAATTACTGTACCATTTGACAAGTTAAGTGGCCTTGCCACCGATTGAGCTTCAGTCATGCTTGGCCAGCAAAAGGGACTAACTGCATTGTTTAACTCTTGGGGGTCCAGTGCATCGTCGTCGAGTTTTCGCGTCTATTTCAGTTTATATCTCGCTGAAATCTTACATCTGTACAATCATGAAAAAAACGCTGGCTAAATCCGTAATCTGTCTTCTTTTCAAAACGTCCATTGTCGGAAGTATTACAGTTTTTAAAATTGGGTTAAATCGGCATCGGGGGCGTGTAGTACCGCTCTCACCCGAAGATCGCTATTCACATTCTAAATAGCCGCATTAGCGCGTATTCAGATAGTATTCGCATGGTAATTTGATTAACAGTCCAGCGGTGAAACGCGATCCAGATACGTCCCCATCAGCGCCATAAAAGGGGGGTAGGGACCAGTGGCGGCTACTGGTCTTTCAAATAGGGGAAGCTCATTTTCGGCCTACATCACAAAATTGTCTATTTATTTAAAAGTAAATTCTGCCCTAAGTTCCTTTTCAAGAAAATGGTCTGTGACCCTGTCGTACCAACTAGGCGTCTTTTCCAGTGACTTGACCAGTGTCCTCTCAATAGCCAGCAGTACATTTTATTTGTCACAGCACTTCCAGTCAGCCAGCTAACTTTGGCCCCGTTTACACTGCAGGTCTTGATGCCTAATTCCGATTTGTTGCCTATATCCGATTTTTTGGACCGTCTGTTTACGCGGTCTTTTTAATTGTGACCCATATCCGATTCGTGTGTTTACACTTGCTATAATTTCACGCATGCTGAACGGGGGTTTTTGCACGACACCGTAGCCAAGACGGACGAACGCGAAATTTGTTTTATGATAGCTTTGCGATGTATGCGAAGTTCGCCGAACAACATCACGATTTTGAGGCGAAGGAGGAGGAAAAGGGCCATCATTGCAGCCGAAATATCCTCGAAAACAGATTTGTTTCTGTAGGAACCTTTAATTTTATCCTGAACGGATTCTTCTCCCCACAGGGTGAGAAGGTAGGCTATTTCAGGCGCCGACCACTGCCCTACACTTTCCTCCTCCATGTTTCGTGTGTTTCTTGAATGTTACGCTTCCACACGTACTTCCCACGTACTTTTCACGTACGCTTCACGTACGCAGTTTAATGACGTACAGAACGCAATGCCTCAGAAAATCCGATCTGCCTGTTTACATTACAGTCGCATTGGCCCATATCTGATTTATATCTGATTTATTTCCACATATGAATGAGGCCTGAAACCGATCTCGAAATATCCGAATGCATGCGTTTTTTTCCCGTTTACACTGTCACAGAACAGATCCGATCTGTGCCACATATGAGCAAAAAATCGGAATTAGGTCGCATTTAACAGACAGTGTAAACGGGGCCTTTGTCATACCAGGGGGGTATTCCAGAAAGCAGGTTATGTGACATACCCGGGTAAGTTTAAGGGTAAGTTAGTGGATAACCTCAACTTTCGGTTCCAAAAACGGAGGTTAACTTTCTGGGTATGTACGTAACCATAGCAGCTTACTCTCTGAAGATAACCTGCTACTGAGCAGGTTATGTTCCAGGGTAAGTTTGTTGCAGAAGGTTACTGAGCATGGCGTGCCCTTTTGATGACGATCCTGTGAACGTGGAGGCATAAATTATACAAGGTTTTTTTCGCCGGGAGAGAGTTATAAGACCGCGTATTGATGTCTTGTCATTTCCTAATGATTATTTGAAAAAGCGTTATCAGTTTTCAAAAGAATCGTTCATTTACTTAACATCTCTTGAAACCGCATATTGCAAATGTCACAAACCCAAACCGCGGGTCTGCGCTTAGCACTTCGGTTTTTTGCGTCAGGGCATTTTTTGTACAATATGGGCGACGCAGAGCATATAGGAAAGGCAACTGTGTGTAGAGCCGTTCGCACAGTATGTCTGGTACTTAACGCTTCTTACACACGTTTATACAGTTCCCTGTCCATAAAGCTCTGCGTGTTATTAAAGAGGAATTCCACAGAGTGGTAGGTTTGTCCTTTGTAGTAAAATCTATGATGCATATTTAATATATAGTCATACTATTTATATCTATAGCCTACATGTATTCATCCTGCACACACACACACTTGATACTTCCCTATATGACTTTCTATTTCAGGGTTTCCAAATGTAATTTGGAATACATGTAATACATGTATAGTGACAATAAAAGGCATTCATTCATTCATAATTGGGTGCATTGATGGCACCTACATTATTAAAGCTCCTTCAATAAATGAGGGAGACTATGTTAATAGATAGATAGATAGATAGATAGATAGATAGATAGATGTCTTTATTGTCACTATACAAGTACAGCGAAATAGCGGAGGGAATCTATTCATAGTATCAATGTGCAGGTAACTTGATTTTGTATCCTTAATTTTTTGCCTTGTTAAAATCATCAAACTCATTACTTTTTTCCACTAACTATAGGTAATCATTACAGGACAGTACAATGCTGGTTACCACTGGTTGCCCTCAGATGGGGTGAGGGGAGGTGGTGGTGGGCTCCCGCCAGTTAGACGGGCTTCAGCCTTTTTTCTATTAGCTACATGACAGAAAGAAATCATGTGTTTAATAAATAGTTAAGTGATCGTGTAATCAATTACCTTTTTGCAGAATGTTTTTGTGTTTCATTTTGACTTGGCTCAAAGTTCTTCTGTCTCCAGAAGGATTACACCTTATTAAATAAGAACCCAGCCAACATGTCCATGTGGGGCCCATGTGGGTTTATGGATGGGCTGAATCATGGGCCCCATTTGGGCAGCCCTACTGGGCCCCATAAAGATTTGTCCTCAGGTTCCATGGTGGCCCCACCTGTGGCAGCCCACCTGGGGCTAATATGGGCTAAACTTGGGGCTCATTTAGGCAAACTCACTGGGCTCATGTATGGCCCCACTACTGAATGCTCATTTGGGTAAATGATGGGGTTTTAACAGGCTAAACCTTTTGGGCAACTGGGCTATATACCTGGGTCCCACAAAGGTTATTTTTCAAATATTAAAGCTATATATAAATTTGGTTAGGCTAAAATCTAAATGTACACCATGTACTATTTTACACAAACTTACACCATTTGCTATTTTTACACAAATTTACACCATTTAGTACTTCTACAATTCTTATTTAATTTTAAAATGCAAGTACATGGCTTACGTTAATAACAGGTAAATGAGGCAAATAATGGCATTAAGATTTCACAAATGTTATTTTCAACTTTGTCTAGACATTTAAAAATGAAAAAAATTCAGAATGTAGTTTAAGTAATGAAGTTTATTAACTGACACCAAATTTTCAACAGAACATTGTCATTTGTGAATGCAAAAATACATTTTTGAAACAAAAAAAAAGCAATAAGTGAAAAGTTGAAACTATGGCTGAGGCCCGGCTGCAGCATCATGCCTACAGAGGAGAAAAACAAAATGCATTAAAATTCATATTATAGTCATTTATGCAAAACAAAAACTAATAAATCTAGCTTTTGTGTTTGACAAAAAAGCTTTCATACTTTTTTTAATTCCATTTGTGAGTATGCAAGCACAACCAAATTATCACCAAGTGTCATCAGTTTCTGTTTTATTATGCTATGCAGCCCGAACCATGTGAGAATTTCATTTAAAATGTCTGCTCTAGCATTACAGTAAGACAGGATTATATCAATTAAGTTGAGTAGTAAAGAATTATCAATTAAATTAACAGCTCAAACATTAATTGACAGATCTCCAGAATATCTATGAACCCATCCAACAAGTATTATTGTGCTGTATCGACTATGGTATGCTATACTACATTTTTTCCCCCCAAAAGATAGCAACAGAGTACTTTTATAAATTACAATATCACTGACATATATTTAGTGATGCACAGATACCAGTTTTTTGAGACAAAACTTTGTAAAATAAAGTAAAATTTAAAACAGGCGCTTAACATTTAGACCAGAGGTCTCCAGCTCCAGTCCTAGAGAGCTACCGTCCAGTTAGGTTTTCTATCCTACCTGGCCTCTGATGAGCCACACCTGTTCTCAGGTAAATACCAGGGCCAGGTGTGGCTCATCAGAAGCCAAGTGGGACAGAAAACATACTGGATAGTAGCTCTCCAGGACCGGAGTTGGAGACCCCTGATTTAGACTGTAATTATATAGTGCATTCTTTATCGTATCATGGAATAAGTCTATTCCATGGGGGAAAAAACGTGTATACATTATGTGTTTTAATAAATACAAGTTAAAATGACTGCATTCAAATAAGTAGTTTTCCATCAGAAACAAATTAAACCATAGAAAAAAATGTCAATTTTCCAACTAGTAGGTATGCAAACATGTACAGAAACCCCTGTCTCTGTATATGGTATAGAAGGCAATATTATATTCCACATAACTTAATAAGACAACTAATTTTCACAAATGTATATTTTAACCCCACCACATACCACCACCTAGTTTTCATATGTGAGCTCAAACTTTAGGTGGGAAAATAACAGACCAATCAATCTAGGGCAAATGCCATTTGTAAATGAACACAGTATGGTTAACATCCAAGCGATTATTTAATAATCGTAAATAGAGCAGTACACATTCAAATATATACAACATTATTTTAGCTATGTATAGCTAAAGTACATTAAAATACCAAGTGGTACTTTAATTCGTAGCCACAAATTAAAAAATTCGAACGTTTCAGCAACAAAAATGCCATGTTTAACTCGTTTCTAGTTATGTTAGCATGCGTGCTAATTTACAATAAGAATATCATCATAGGACATGACAAATTCTTAAAAGTTATGATGCCAAACTTTATTAATTGACACCTTTTGTCAGGTTTACTATTCAAGCATTTAAGAAATAACATAACTTACCTCAGGCTTGTTCTTCTTAGATTTATTACTCTCGCGCTGCTCCACTCCTGAACGTTAAAATTGCGCGGAAAAATGAATTATGGGATACACGACAAAACAATTAGTGAGAGGGGTGACGGCAGCTCATCACCATCCTACCCATAATCCTAATTGTGGGACAAGCAGTTCTTAACAAATGTATAAAACGAATGAACTTTGCGGGATATTATTGAACAAAAACACCTTTAAACGGTTGATTACTGCTAATTAAAAGAATTAAAAACAATTTTCAACAAAAACAATTTTCAACTGCTTTAACTAGATTATAATTGTCAGTATTACTTCCTGCTTGCTCTTACGCTACAGTATGTTGATACCCCCAAAGAAACAGAATCAGCTATAGCACAGTAAATGGAAATGAACGTTTAACGTTTTCTGGTATGCCCACATATTCATTATGTTTAAATGGGCAACCCAAATGGGCCCCACTAATATCCAAAGAACTCACTATGAACATGAAAATGGAAAAGCATATTTTTAAACGTATGCATAATAAAAGCAACATAAATTAATATTTTGGATATATTTATGCCAAAATTACAAAATCTTTGTATACCCAAATAAACCCACAAAGGGCCCATGTGTGCCCTATATGTACAGGTTTGATGGGCTTCCCACATACATCCCACTATAAACTTTCCTAGGCAGCCCAACAGGGCCCCAGTATCAGCCCGTTTACTAGCCTAGAGCCCATGCCCACGTGGAACCCGACCAGCCCACTTTAAACCCGTGTTGGCCCCACAAGGGCGTGTTAGCTGGGAAACCATATATTCCTAGTCGATACATATTATTTTAACCTAAAGAAATGAATGGCAGGAAAAGTAAATGCTTTCATAGTGATTTAACAGTAAAAAGGATGCGGAAGGGATGTGTTTAATTATTTTGCATTATAATAAAAGGGGAGGCGATGTCAAATTTGCAATTTAATACACACGCATTTACTCTGTCCTTTATTTTTTGCCAAGCCAACTCTTTCTTTAGCCGATGCAGCCGTATTGCTTTTTTTCATTATTATTGGCTTGAATTCCTCATATGCGTGCATTAAAACTTCCAACTCCGCCTCTGTGAAGTATGCCGCTCTCTTTTTTTCACTTTGATTTTCCATTCTGACTCGTGAAATCGGCGATCAATTGAAAACGTCTTTATGTATGCACGGTGCACGCGCATTAACTCTGGGTAAGCAATAGGAGGTTGATTGAACTTACTCTTCTCGGGTGTTTTGGAACCGACATACTCATGGTATGCGGGTTTGGGGTATATCAACCCAGAGGTTAAGATTTACCAAATGGTAAGTTAACCAAGCTTTCTGGAATACCCCCCAGGAGAGCTGAAAAGACCTGTTATTTTTCCCTATCTTTTGCACTAAATCAATCTTAGGTGTTGATCTGCCCTGCTGATCAGGTCGACAATATTAGCACTGTCTGCCATCGTGTGCAGTTTCACCCACGACACTAGCCTAGCCTAAGCCTACTATATGAATGAATGAATGAACGATCTAAAAAAAATATTAAACTCTGTAAAAGTGAAACAAGGAATGTGGTGTATAATTGTGTGAAATGTATGATGAAAATCAAGCAATTTCGCCAAGCAAATATTTCGCTTGCAGGATGCCGCGTGATCACGCGTGCCGAATTGCAGGATGCCGCGTGAAAATAGACGCATTTCTAATGGCCAGATCTGTATACGTACTCTGCGGTCCACCGATGCCCACCTCCTTACTGTTCCTTCCACCCATCTGCGCTCTATGGGAGACAGGGCTTTCAGTGTGGCTGGTCCTAAATTATGGAACTCTCTCCCTCTTGCACTTCGTCAATGCACTGAATTTTCTACTTTCAAAAGACTACTGAAAACTCATCTCTTTACTGGCTTTCCATACATCACCCTGAAACTCTCATCATTGAAAGATTAGTTTTCTCTTTTATGCTGTGATTTGTTCTTTTATTTTTAACTGTATATGAACTTACTTCACTGTTTCTTTGTGGGCCATGTTCTTGATTTTTATTGTATTTAATGTTTAATTAGTGATTTTATTTTATTTCATGTACGGTGTCCTTGGGTGGCCTGAAAGGCACCTTATAAATAAAATTTATTATTATTATTATTATTATTATTATTATTATAGGTTAAAAAATAACATTAGACTCTCCAAGAGGAATGTAGAAAGAAAAATTGCATTGGAGGCTAAGGATGACAATAAAAGTTTCTTTCAATATTTTAACTCCAGCAGAGCTCAAAAAGTTGAAATCACTAATTTGCAGGATAGTAAGGGCCTTATAATTGAAAATGAAGTTGATATAGTAAATGAGTTGAATGATTATTTTACATGGGTGTTCACAGTAGAGAACATGAGTAACTTACCACCATTTAGTATGAATACAGTGTCGTCTATGACCAATATATGTATAACTGAGGTTGATGTGGTACTAAGCCTAGCTAAGCTCAAAATAAATAAATCGCAGGACCCTGATGGCATCTTAACTATAGTTTTAAAAGAGATGAGGGGTATTATTAGCCAACCTTTAACTTTAATATTCCAGAAATTGTTATCTGCTGGTGTGGTATCTTCAGATTGGAAGCATGCTAATATAGCGCCCATATTCAAAAAAGGGGATAGAAGTAATCCAGCAAACTATAGGGGGCAGCGTGTGGCTCAGTGGGCTAAGCCGTGTGCCTGTAATCACAAGGTCGCCGGTTCAAGCCTAGCCTCAGCACGTCTGCGGCTCCTTGAGCAAGACCCTCAACCCCCAGCTCCCTGGGCGCCGCTACGGGTGGCTGCCCTTCGCAGAAAGAGCAAGATGAGGGAGGCGTAAAAACAATTTTCCCACGGGGATCAATAAAGTATCAATTATTATTAATTATTATAGGCCAATCAGTTTAACTAGCATTACTGGAAAAATAATGGAAGCTATAATCCAAGTGAAAGTGGTAGATTACCTGGATTCAAATAACATTCTGAGGGACAGCCAACATGGATTTAGGAGAGGTATATTCTGTTTAACTAATCTACTGGAGTTCTTTCAGGAAGCTTTAAGAGAAATTGATCACAAAAAGGCCTACGATGTGATCTGCTTAGATTTCCTGCTTAGGTCTTTGATGTTGTCCCCCACAAACGGCTCTTGCTTAAGCAGGGATTTTTGAACTACAGCAGCTTGGATCTAAAACTGGTTAACAGACAGGAAGCAGCGAGTAGTTATTAGAGGCACAATGTCACAGTGGGCCTGCGTCCATAGTGGGGTACCACAAGGTTCCGTTTTAGGACCACTATTGTTTCGAATTTACATTAATGATATTGACACCAAAACATACAGTAATCTGGTTAAATTTGTAGACGACACCAAAGTGGATGGTGTAGCAGATACTGAACTAGCAGCACAGAAGCTACAATGGAATCTTGATTTAATTAGCTATTGGGCTGATACCTGGCAGATGAAATTTAACATGGATAAATGTAAGGTAATCAATGCAGGGAGCAAAAATATAAAGTACAGATATTTTATGGGTTCCACTGAAATAAAGGTAGCTGATTATGAGAAAGATTTCGGTGTGAATGTTGATGCTTCCATGTCCCACTCTCGCCAGTGTGGGGAAGCAATAAAAAAGGCCAACAGAACGTTGGGCTACATCTCTAGGTGTGTGGAGTTTAAGTCAAGGGAGGTGATGCTATGATTATATAATTCCTTGGTAAGACCCCACCTTGAATATTGTGTGCAGTTTTGGTCACCATACCTTAAGAAGGACATTGCTGCCTTAGAAAAGGGCCAATAGAGGGCTATAAGAATGATTCCTGGTCTTAGAGGAATATCTTATGAGGAGAGGTTAGCTGAGCTGAATCTGTTTAGCCTCGAGCAAAGGAGACTAACGGGGGACATGATCCAGGTATATAAGATTATAACAGGTCTGGATGCTGTTCAGCCAAATGGCTATTTCAATATTAGTTTAAATACTAGAACTCGTGGCCATAAGTGGAAATTAGCGGGAGAACATTTTAAAACAAATTTGAGGAAGCTCTTTAAACAGCGTGTAGTTAGAGTATGGAATAGTCTTCCTGCTAGTGTAGCGCAAGCTAAATCCCTGGGTTCCTTTAAATCAGAGCTAGATAGGATTTTAACAACTCTGAGCTATTAGTTAAGTTCTCCCCAAACGAGCTTGATGGGCCGAATGGCCTCCTCTCGTTTATAAATTTTTTATGTTCTTATAAATACTTACCAATCAAGGTTGTTCATTGCACTGTTCTTACTCATGCAGATAAGATTGTTGTGGGGAGCTACATGGGCCTGCTCAGGATTTACACCCCCCACCCTCTTAAGCCTGGAGATACCATTCATGCTGAAGACCTGCTTCTTGAAGTGCAGCTCCAGGATCCTATCATCCAGCTGGATATGGGCAAGTTTGTCTCGTAAGTAATATGCCCACTAGGGGTAGTGGTGGTGGTGGGGGGATTGATTCTGTTACAAATTGTAATTCTTCAAGCTGGCGATTTTACTATTGCAGTGAGAGTTTCCATTTAAACATGGATTACTGAAATCATGTTGTTCACATTTCGTACTGCTAATATACACTCACCTAAAGGATTATTAGGAACACCTGCTGAATTTCTCATTAATGCAATTATCTAATCAACCAATCACATGGCAGTTGCTTCAATGCATTTAGGGGTGTGGTCCTGCTCAAGACAATCTCCTGAACTCCAAACTGAATGTCAGAATGGGAAAGAAAGGTGATTTAAGCAATTTTGAGCGTGGCATGGTTGTTGGTGCCAGACGGGCCGGTCTGAGTATTTCACAATCTGCTCAGTTACTGGGATTTTCACGCACAACCATTTCTAGGGTTTACAAAGAATGGTGTGCAAAGGGAAAAACATCCAGTATGCGGCAGTCCTGTGGGCAAAAATGCCTTGTTGATGCTAGAAGTCAGAGGAGAATGGGCCGACTGATTCAAGCTGATAGAAGAGCAACTTTGACTGAAATAACCACTCGTTACAACCGAGGTATGCAGCAAAGCATTTGTGAAGCCACAACACGCACAACCTTGAGGCGGATGGGCTACAACAGCAGAAGACCCCACCAGGTACCACTCATCTCCACTACAAATAGGAAAAAGAGGCTACAATTTGCACGAGCTCACTAAAATTGGACAGTTGAAGACTGGAAAAATGTCTGATGAGTCTCGATTTCTGTTGAGACATTCAAATGGTAGAGTCAGAATTTGGCGTAAACAGAATGAGAACATGGATCCATCATGCCTTGTTACCACTGTGCAGGCTGGTGGTGGTGGTGTAATGATGTCGGGGATGTTTTCTTGGCACACTTTAGGCCCCTTAGTGCCAATTGGGCATCGTTTAAATGCCACGGCCTACCTGAGCATTGTTTCTGACCATGTCCATCCCTTTATGACCACCATGTACCCATCCTCTGATGGCTACTTCCAGCAGGATAATGCACCATGTCACAAAGCTCGAATCATTTCAAATTGGTTTCTTGAACATGACAATGAGTTCACTGTACTAAAATGGCCCCCACAGTCACCAGATCTCAACCCAATAGAGCATCTTTGGGATGTGGTGGAATGGGAGCTTCGTGCCCTGGATGTACATCCCACAAATCTCCATCAACTGCAAGATACTATTCTATCAATATGGGCCAACATTTCTAAAGAATGCTTTCAGCACCTTGTTGAATCAATGCCACATAGAATTAAGGCAGTTCTGAAGGCGAAAGGGGGTCAAACACCGTATTAAGGTGAGTGTATATATATATATATATACACACACAATATAAGGGAAATAATTATTTGACCCCCCATTTCTAATTTATAAAGAAATGGGAAGTTTATAATTTCAATGGTATGTTTATTTCAACATCAGAAGATAGATTTTCAACAAAACAAACAAGAAATAATCATTATGTAACAGGTACAAATCAATTTGTCATTTATCTAGGGAAATAAGTATTTGATCCCCTACAATTCAGCAAAAAATTAACACATTAACACAACACAAGTAGTACTTAATTAAGTATTAACAGATACCAAGCCAGCGTTCGCATTTAATCCTGCAGTGGTATTAACAGTACTCCTGTTCGTCAGGGCCCATGTTCAGACCCAACTGAAGTATGCCAGTGAACACCGGAATAATTCCAATGAGGCTTGGAAGAATGTGATGTGGTCAGATGAGACCAAAATCGAGCTGTTTGGCATCAACTCTACATGCTGTGTTTGAATGGAAAAGAATGCTGACTATAACCCCAGGAACACCGTCCCTACTGTTAAACTCAGAGCTGGAAGCATTATGCTTTGGGGGTGTTTTTTTGCCAAGGGTATAGGACGGCTGCACTGCATCGAAGGAAAGATGGATGGGGCCATGTAGCGTAAAATCTTGGAAGAGAACCTGCTTCCTTCAGCCAGGGCACTGAAAATGCGTTGTGGGTGGGTCTTCCAGCAAGACAACAACCCTATGGAGGGAACTCAGGCTTTGTGTATCCAAGTGACTGCCTAAAAACCTTAAAAATTTGGAGATCCGCAAAGAGTAGTGGAAGAAAATTCCTGCTGAGCTGTGTGCAAACCTGGTGACCACCTACAAGAAACATCTGACTGTTGTGCTTGCCAACAATGGTTACTCAACCAAGTACTAAAGCATGTGTTCCAAGGGATCAAATGAAGAGCTCTTTTCCAAAATGGCATAAATCCATTATGATGGTTTTCAGGAAAATTGTATTTTTTACCTAGACCCACACAGTTTGTTAATATTTAATTTATCCTGTTAAAATGGTTTGTTGGCTCAGTATGAACATGTTGAACAATGATTATTAAATCAAACAACAGTATTGTTGATTATAAATTCAGTTTATTTTTTTTCAAAACACTATAAATCCATCCATTCGTTTCCAAAACGCTATAAATCCATCCATTTATTTCCTAAAAGTTGATTGTTTATGTGTGTTATGTGTGAACATGCAACATATGACATCAGGGACTCATACAATAAATGAATATAAATCAAAATAAGTGCAAATGCATTAAATAAATAGTAACACAAACTAAATAGTAAAATAAAATAAATATTGGCAATTTCACGTTTCAATATCGTCCACCACATAAAACAAATAATCCAGCTTCTCGGCTTGACAGAAACCGGTCGCAGCAGCCTTGTGTTGACATCCCACAGTAGATATTAATGCACCACCTGAGTGATGAACCTTCTTTTTTTTGTTGTTTTTTGTGGTTTTCTTTGTCCAGTCGGCGTTTTCTACCTCCAGCTGTAGGTCTCACTGGCTCATCGATGCCATCAAAAAGGTTTAAACACTCATTTTGAAGAGAACACTAAACAATATTGCAACAAAACTCCATCGCCTCAGAGCGCCGCCAAGTTCGATTAAGTCGCACGCTCACCGAATTCTGATTGGTCGAGAGTACATATCACGTTTTGACAAAAAATAGGTACGGCGCTTATTGCGGTTTGGATAGAAATGGCATCTTGCAGTTCATCTTAAACAAGGAAATATAGCGATTTGGCTATGAAATGTTGATGGAGCAGTGCACAGCAAAATGGCATGACATTACAATTCGGCGTTTATCGCGTTTGGAAAAGAGCTCTTCAAATACTTATTTCCCTAGATCAGGGGTGTCAAACTCATTTTAGTTCAGGGGCCGCATACAACCTAATTTGATGCCAAGTGGGCCGGACCATCAAAATCATAGCACAGCACATCATAGCTATAAATAACAAAAAATTTATGTTTTCCCCTTTGTTTTAGTGGAAAGAAGTATAATTACATTAGGATATTTTTTAATTTAATGAACTATCCTTTTACAAAACATGTTATGAATAACTTCAGATTTCTCAAGAAAAACGTGCAATGTGCTTCAGTTTATGATTTACATGTGTGCATTACAAGTGATCACAGTGTTTGTACAAAGGCACAAAAGTCACAGGTATTTAGAACTGAAAAATATGGTAGCCTATTGCACTTTAAGATTAAATAAACTAATCAAGATATAGGAATTATTTTTACTCCAATTTCCACATGTGTAATAATTCTCAAAACCAAAATGGTGGCCATTTTAAATATATAAGACAGAAAGTAATCACCCGGCCTGTAAATATAAGATTTATACATGAAACATACATAACAAATGCATACATAAAATGTATGACCAAACTCTTTTGTACTGAAGCTGGTGACTAACAAATTGAACAATTTTTAGCTATTATTACAGCAAGGATTCATTTTCACAGAACTATATTTTTTGAGTGCAAAATGTTTCTGATGCAGCATTTTACAAGAATTAGTCTAGTTTAGACTACTTTGTTTTTGCTCCTGAAACTTGGCGTCTTTTAGCCCGCACAAGTGCATCAGTGTCAGGCGTCAGGTCCTGAGTAGCAGCCAGTTTCAGAATGTCATTTAAGTGCTGGTGTGTGAGCCTTGAGCGCAGTTTTGATTTATTGATGTGCATTACAGAGAAAACCTGTTCACAAAGGTAGGTAGTCCCAAACATGCACAAAATTTTTGCAGCTAGGGCTGTTAATTTGGGGTACCCTGGCAGGAGATACTGATAAAATGTGTCCAAGTCCACTGAGGCAAATGTGTTCTTCAAATTTGTATCACATTGCAAATCAATTATTTCTAATTGGATGTCGACGGGCACATCAGAAGCTTTGACTGTGAAGGGTGAGCGAAAAACTGCAAATTCAAGTTCACCAAAGACCTGAAACCGTTTCTCAAACTCCCACAGCAATCCTGAAATCTTATCTTTGTACCATTTCATGTCAGCATTAACGACAGTCGCACTTACATCTCTTAGACAGGGGAAATGAGCAGGGTCACCACATGCCAGCTGTGTCTCCCACAAAGTCAGCTTCAACTTGAATGCATGTATGCTGTCATAATACTGTGTGACAACCTTTTTACGGCCTTGCAACATTTTGTTCAAATTATTGAGGTGCTCTGTAATATTACACCATAAATGCAAGGTCCTGCAGCCATTCCAGAGATTGTAATTCCATCACTGGCTTTCGTTTTGTCTCCATAAACTGTCCAATTTCCTCTCGTAGCTCAAAGAAACGCTTCAGCACAGCGCCTCGGCTTAACCATCTTACTTCAGTGTGGTATGGCAGGCCATGGGTAATTTTATTGTCACTGAGAAGGCAGTCAAACTGACGATGATTCAGACCTCTGGCTCGGATAAAATTAACAGTTCGGACAACCATCTCTATGACGTGATCCATTTTTAATGACTTGCAACACAATGCCTCCTGGTGCAAAATACAGTGAAATGTCCAAAAAGCATCTCCTCCATTTGCGGCTTGTACTTTCTCTCTGAATTTTGTCACAACGCCTGCTTTTTTCTCGATCATTGATGGCGCGCCATCTGTAGCCAAGCTGACAGCACGCGACCAGTCTACTCCGACTCTGTCCAACGCACAAACGAGAGAGCTGAAAATGTCCTCTGCTGTTGTGGTGTCCATCATAGGCACCAACTCAAGGAACTCCTCTGTGACGGCCAATGTATCATCAACTCCGCGAATAAATATAGCCAGTTGAGCAACGTCTGTAATGTCAGTGCTCTCATCAATTGCAGCAGAAAATGCAAGAAATTACTTGACTTTTCTCCTTTTTGACAAAGACATGTTGGCTAATAAGGGTGTAAAGGCGAGCATTGTTTTGTCTTTTTCTTCATCTTAATTTCAGCTGCTCCATGTCTAAAACAGTGCGCCCCTAGAGGACAATTTAGGAATAGCAGTTTATTTAAAAAAGTCTAGTTCATGTCTCATTGAAA
This sequence comes from Paramormyrops kingsleyae, assembly GCF_048594095.1. Classification (NCBI taxonomy): domain Eukaryota; kingdom Metazoa; phylum Chordata; class Actinopteri; order Osteoglossiformes; family Mormyridae; genus Paramormyrops; species Paramormyrops kingsleyae. The sequence goes on from NW_027326054.1 coordinate 79,067, forward strand.
TTTTTCACTTTCAAATTTATCCTGCGGGCCGGATTGAATCCCTTGGGGGCCGGTTCAGGCCCGCGGGCCATACGTTTGACACCCCTGCCCTAGATAAATGACAAATTGGTTTGTAACTGATACATTGATTTTTCTGGCTTGTTTTGTTGATCTATTTATCCTATGCTGTTAAAATAAACCTACCAGTGAAGTTATAGACTTCTCATGTCTGAATTAATGGGTCAATTTAAGAATTCAGCAGGGAGTCAAATAAATATTTCCCTCATTATGTGTGTGTGTGTGTGTGTATGCATTACCTGCATTGTAAGGGAGCCTCAGTTACGGCACTACGGCCATGTGGCACAGTTCCCTGAGGGTGATCTGGCTCGCAGATTTTGTGCAAAATCTTAAATACCTGTATCAGCCCACAAGTCCAAGAGTAACCGTCTAAGTGCACATGTGACCATACAAAAATATATTAAAATTTGCCTATAAAGAAATTTGGAAAAGTGTCTGCAATAGTTTTCATGAACTCTAAATGCTGAACCATTATCTTGTTACAGCAGAAATAGGTTATTTTCGTAGCTATTACCAAGCACAAATAGTGAAAGGGCTTGAATTGCCGAAGTCGGTGTGCATTGCTGTCTGCATACTGGACATAATGAAGGTAATACTAAAAACTGTTTTGTGTTTGTTAAAAGATTTTACAGCTGGAAAACTTAATATCAAATATGAGTCTAATTTTATCGTAACAATGTCTTTGTAACATTCTGGAAATTGAAGTAGAGTGTTCCATATACTGATTACGTACTGCATACAATGTAATTTCTTGTGCACTCGCGATAATTATCTTGAAAAACACCCACAGTGTTTCATTTAAAGTGCTGGCTACATTGCCCTAAAATATCTGGTGGTGCTGCTCTGTTTTGTCCATATCCGTAAGATTTCAGAAAACGTCTATATCCATCCATCCATTCCCCCTGCTTATCCGAGGTTGGGTCGTGGGGGCAGCAGTCTAAGCAGGGAAACCCAGACTTCTCTCTCCCTAGCCACTTCATCCAGCTCCTCCGGGGGAATCCCGAGGAGTTCCCAGGCCAGCCGAGAGGCATAGTCTCTCCAGCGTGTCCTGGATCTTCCCCGGGGCCTCCTCCCAGTGGGACATGCCCGGAACACCTCACCAGGGAGGCGTCCAGGAGACATCCTAATCAGATGCCTGAGCCACCTCATCTGGCTCCTCTCGATGCGGAGGAGTAGTGGCTCTACTATGAGTCTCTCCCGAATGACTGAGCTCCTCACCCTATCTCTAAGAGAGCCCAGCCACCCTGTGGAGGAAACTCATTTCGGCCACTTGTATTCGTGATCTCGTTCTTTCGGTCACTACCCATAGCTTATGACCATAGGCCATATACTATATCCATATACATATTTAACTTTGAGCCTAAATGAGCCTTTAAAAGCATTCCTGCAATAATAATAACAATAAAAAAAACAATAAGGTTCCATAACACTACGTGCTTTGGACCCTTAATAAGGTGGAATTGTACAACAATCAGGGGTGGATATAGCTTTTATGGATTTAATAGAATGTATTGTCATTCTCATTTTATCTGAATTATTCAGAGTGATAACAATGCGATGATTAGGGTATGTGCTGGAGTGGAGTGAGGCTTAATTTCAATTACAGTAAATCAGGGGTGTCAAACGTACGGCCCGCGGGCCTGAACCGGCCCCCAAGGGATTCAATCCGGCCCGCAGGATAAATTTGAAAGTGAAAAATTTCAATGAGACATGAACTAGACTTTTTTAAATAAACTGCTATTCCTAAATTGTCCTCTAGGGGCGCACTGTTTTAGACATGGAGCAGCTGAAATTAAGATGAAGAAAAAGACAAAACAATGCTCGCCTTTACACCCTTATTAGCCAACATGTCTTTGTCAAAAAGGAGAAAAGTCAAGTAATTTCTTGCATTTTCTGCTGCAATTGATGAGAGCACTGACATTACAGACGTTGCTCAACTGGCTATATTTATTCGCGGAGTTGATGATACATTGGCCGTCACAGAGGAGTTCCTTGAGTTGGTGCCTATGATGGACACCACAACAGCAGAGGACATTTTCAGCTCTCTCGTTTGTGCGTTGGACAGAGTCGGAGTAGACTGGTCGCGTGCTGTCAGCTTGGCTACAGATGGCGCGCCATCAATGATCGGGAAAAAAGCAGGCGTTGTGACAAAATTCAGAGAGAAAGTACAAGCCGCAAATGGAGGAGATGCTTTTTGGACATTTCACTGTATTTTGCACCAGGAGGCATTGTGTTGCAAGTCATTAAAAATGGATCACGTCATAGAGATGGTTGTCCGAACTGTTAATTTTATCCGAGCCAGAGGTCTGAATCATCGTCAGTTTGACTGCCTTCTCAGTGACAATAAAATTACCCATGGCCTGCCATACCACACTGAAGTAAGATGGTTAAGCCGAGGCGCTGTGCTGAAGCGTTTCTTTGAGCTACGAGAGGAAATTGGACAGTTTATGGAGACAAAACGAAAGCCAGTGATGGAATTACAATCTCTGGAATGGCTGCAGGACCTTGCATTTATGGTGTAATATTACAGAGCACCTCAATAATTTGAACAAAATGTTGCAAGGCCGTAAAAAGGTTGTCACACAGTATTATGACAGCATACATGCATTCAAGTTGAAGCTGACTTTGTGGGAGACACAGCTGGCATGTGGTGACCCTGCTCATTTCCCCTGTCTAAGAGATGTAAGTGCGACTGTCGTTAATGCTGACATGAAATGGTACAAAGATAAGATTTCAGGATTGCTGTGGGAGTTTGAGAAACGGTTTCAGGTCTTTGGTGAACTTGAATTTGCAGTTTTTCGCTCACCCTTCACAGTCAAAGCTTCTGATGTGCCCGTCGACATCCAATTAGAAATAATTGATTTGCAATGTGATACAAATTTGAAGAACACATTTGCCTCAGTGGACTTGGACACATTTTATCAGTATCTCCTGCCAGGGTACCCCAAATTAACAGCCCTAGCTGCAAAAATTTTGTGCATGTTTGGGACTACCTACCTTTGTGAACAGGTTTTCTCTGTAATGCACATCAATAAATCAAAACTGCGCTCAAGGCTCACACACCAGCACTTAAATGACATTCTGAAACTGGCTGCTACTCAGGACCTGACGCCTGACACTGATGCACTTGTGCGGGCTAAAAGACGCCAAGTTTCAGGAGCAAAAACAAAGTAGTCTAAACTAGACTAATTCTTGTAAAATGCTGCATCAGAAACATTTTGCACTCAAAAAATATAGTTCTGTGAAAATGAATCAGCTTAATCTTGCTGTAATAATAGCTAAAAATTGTTCAATTTGTTAGTCACCAGCTTCAGTACAAAAGAGTTTGGTCATACATTTTATGTATGCATTTGTTATGTATGTTTCATGTATAAATCTTATATTTACAGGCCGGGTGATTACTTTCTGTCTTATATATTTAAAATGGCCACCATTTTGGTTTTGAGAATTATTACACATGTGGAAATTGGAGTAAAAATAATTCCTATATCTTGATTAGTTTATTTAATCTTAAAGTGCAATAGGCTACCATATTTTTCAGTTCTAAATACCTGTGACTTTTGTGCCTTTGTACAAACACTGTGATCACTTGTAATGCACACATGTAAATCATAAACTGAAGCACATTGCACGTTTTTCTTGAGAAATCTGAAGTTATTCATAACATGTTTTGTAAAAGGATAGTTCATTAAATTAAAAAATATCCTAATGTAATTATACTTCTTTCCACTAAAACAAAGGGGAAAACATAAATTTTTTGTTATTTATAGCTATGATGTGCTGTGCTATGATTTTGATGGTCCGGCCCACTTGGCATCAAATTAGGTTTTATGCGGCCCCTGAACTAAAATGAGTTTGACACCCCTGCAGTAAATTAAAAATGATAACAATTTAAATGCATTTAAGATAACTGTCTCCTGAAAATACTGTTTCAAAAATCCTTATCTGAAGGTGTGGTACCTTCTGATTGGAAGCATGCCAACATAACGCCCATTTTCAAAAAAGGGGATAGAAGTAATTTGTCAAACTATAGGCCAATCAGTCTAACTTGTAAAGTTATGGAGGCTATAATCAAAGAAAAAATGGTAGATTACCTGGACTCAAATAACATTTTGAGGGATAGCCAGCATGGATTTAGGAGAGGTAGATCCTGTTTAACAAATCTATTGGAGTTTTTTGAGGAAGCTACTCAGGAAGTTGATGATTTCAATTCAATTCAATTTTATTTATATAGCGCATTATCACAACATTACATTGTCTCAATGCGCTTTACATTTCTGCCTCGTAAGGACCCCCCATTGAGTAAGCCAAAGGCAACGGTGGCAAGGAAAAACTCCCTAAGAGGAAGAAACCTTGGGAGGAACCAGACCCAAAGGGGGAGCCCATCCTCCAGGGGCCGGCAGATGAGTCAAACAAACAAGATGATATGACTAAGCTAATACAGGGGTTGAAATACATGTCTCAATGCATCGGCCGACCGGTGCAGGCACGGGGTGCTTGATGCACGATGGCAGGATTAATAGAGGCACAGCCGCAGGGAAGGATGGCGAGGCATCGTGTTGAGCCAAGGGCAGGCAGGTTGGAGGGTAGTTGCCGGAGGTGGAGGTAGTTGTCTTGCAGGCAGCAGAGGCATAAATTCTTCAATGACATTGTGCTCCAGGGAGCACACCCCAAAAGGGGTGAGGGAGGAAGTAAGAAAAATTGTGTATTAGCCAGAGTTGAGGAAACCAGAGGCAGTGCAAGCAAAATGATCGAGTGCAATATTCGTCTAGGCTCCGGCAGATCTGGGTATAGCAGCATGAGAAAGAGGGAGAGACAGGCGGGAACACAGGCATGGGGACTCCCTGAACATCAGCACTCTAGTGTAAAGCTAGAGTGACAGCACTGACGCATCAGTTTATCCAAAGCCAATGACACCGATCCCCACCCAGCTCATCACCTCATACTGTTAGTCTGACTGGGAGTGAGCGACTAGCTGGAACCAGAACTAAGTTTCCTATACGCTAAGCTATACAAGTGCGTTTTTAATCTAGACTTGAAAAGCGAGAGTGTGCCTGATTCCCGCGCATCCTCCGGGAGACCATTCCACAGCTGCGGAGCTCTGTAAGAGAATGCTCTGCAGCCTGCCGTAGCCCTGTCTACTTTAGGAACTAATAGATATCCTGCCCCTTGTGAACGAAGCAGGCGAGAAGGGTTGTAAGGGACCAGAAGATCATTGAGATATTGTGGTGAAAGGCCATTCAGAGTTTTGTAGGTCAATAGCAATAATTTGTAGTCAATCCTAAACTTGACCGGTAGCCAGTGCAGGGAAGACAGGATAGGGCTAATGTGATCAAATTTTTTAGTTTTTGTGAGAACTCTGGCAGCTGCATTTTGTACTAACTGAAGTTTATGTAGGGATCCAGATTGACAACCCGAAAGGAGGGCATTACAGTAGTCCAATCTAGAAGTTATAAAGGCATGTATTAGTTTTTCTGCATCTTGAAAGGAAAGCATCTTCCGAAGCTTGGCTATGTTCCGTAGATGGTAAAATGCCGTACTGGTAATGCTATTTATGTGAGCACTGAAGCAGAGGTCGGAGTCTACCAGGACACCAAGATTTCTGACCACTGTTTTAAATTGAGTAGGGAGGCCGCTAGGGTTGGGGTTTACAAACTTATTGTGGGCATCCTTAGGACCGATTAAAAGAACATCAGTTTTTTCGGTATTTAACATGAGGAAATTCCTTGCCATCCAACAACGGATGTCTAGCAGACAGTCGGCTAAAGAAGAGAGCTGGGATGCGTCACTAGGTTTGACAGATAGATACAATTGTGTATCATCAGCATAACAATGAAAATTAACACTGTAATTTCTAATTATGTTACCAAGCGGTAGCATATATAGATTGAACAGTAGTGGGCCCAACACTGATCCCTGCGGGACACCATATCTTACTTTAGTGGCTATGGATGACTCATTGTTTACATGGACAAACTGGTAACGATCAGTTAAATACGAATGAAACCACAGTAGTGCTGTCCCTTTAATGCCAATCAATGTTTCCAGCCGGTCCAAAAGAATATTATGGTCTACAGTATCGAATGCTGCAGTTAGATCCAGTAAGAATAATAGCGATATACAGCCACGGTCGGAAGCCATAAGCAAGTCGTTTATCACTTTGACTAAGGCCGTTTCTGTGCTATGATTGGGTCTGAAACCAGACTGATATAGCTCGTTAGCATTATTATCTTGAAGAAAGGAAGACAGCTGGTGAGCAACAACTTTCTCTAGAATTTTAGAAATGAAGGGAAGATTTGAGATGGGTCTATAGTTTCCTAAGTCACTAGGTTCAAGATTTGGTTTCTTTAGGATAGGTCTAATAACAGCCATTTTAAAAGATTTAGGAACATATCCAAGACTAAGAGATGAGTTTAACAAGTTTAACAATGTAGTGCTAATCAGTGGTGCAATTTCCT
>NW_027326055.1:0-85277 GCF_048594095.1 Paramormyrops kingsleyae
GTGCTGTTTGAAATATGAATATTTGATGTAATATCTGCACAAAGTGTAACATTTGTTGAGGTGCAACCCAAAACACCTGTATCCTATACTGATGTGAATCAGTCACATAGATAAAATAATTAATTGTTTAATCAATTAATGTAGATGGCATGAGGTATGTACCTGTGAAGCTGGTATGGCATATTTGGTGTCAAACTGATGGAAAATCACTCCTGATTGTAAATCTGGTCAGTGATTACCATAAAAGTGGATGTATCAAAAGTTATAACAGCTTAATGAAAATCATCAGTAAAGGGAGATTCAGCCGGGCCATAAATCTCAAAAGGACTGATACAGACCCCCTTCCGAAAGCCCGCCAAATCGATGGCCAGCCATTGGGCCAGGAGTCGAATTCCTGGTCATCCCTATTCATGAACTTTACAGCATAAAATCCTGGCACCTCAGAACAAAGGCGAGCAGAACAACCGCCAACCAGCGCAGAGAACAACCAGCAGCAGCGCAGAGAATAACCGCCAGCCCGAAGGAGAACATCAGCCCGGGAGGAGAGAAGCCCACAAGAAGCCCTCCGGTGAAGGCCCAGCTGAACAGAGAACAGCACCCAAGACAAAGCTTCACCAGGAAAGAGAATCTAAAGGGACTCCACTCCACTGCTCCAAATGCCGCGCCTTCCTGAGTGCCATCAGCTCAGCAACTCTGCCATCAACTGCCAAGACCCCCCCCCCCCTTCAACCAAGTAAACCAACTTCCTTTCATTCTAACCACTTAAGCTGTTCTGTTTAACCTGCTATAAGACTTTAGGGTCGTGTTTCCACAAACTATGCTTGCTTTGCAGAACAGTATTTCCCATTTAAGGTTACTCATTTAAATCCGGTCATTGCATTTTCATAATTACATTGTTTGTTTTATTCCGTTATTTTGTGTTTGTTGTTTGTGTTAGGTGTAATGTCTGTCTTATGTTAGTTGTAGTGTTAGTTAGGAATAAATGCATGTCTTTTACACAACTTCAGCCTCCGTTATTGAGTACTCACACTAAGTTCCTGCCTCTGTGCGATCTTGCTACATGCTCTGAACCTCAAACTCGCCTGAAACATCGCGAGACTCTCTCTCATTGGCCGTGAGGGGAGCTTCGCTACCAATCGTGTACATTACCTGGTGATGCAGCTCGCTGGACGAGCCTTCTAACCCAGGTTACTAAGCGATACTGGTAATTAGTGAATCCCATTTAAGTCTCACATTAACAGACTCACAGGGATACCACAATTGAGTTTGGAGGAGCCGACCATTCGGCATAACAATTGATTAATAATCAGCATTAAATAATAATTAATTAAGCTTTAATTAATTCCAACATATTGGTGGAGAATATTAAAATTTATTTGAGCTATTAATTCCTACAATGTTTATGTAATTGTAGTGTTACATCAATGATGTTGTGTCATTTACTGGTCTTTTATTTTGCTGTTTCTGTATTTAAGTATCTATATGTAGCTGTGCTGCAGTCTAGTCTAGACATTTTTCTTTTTTTTTTTGGAAATGCTGCTTATAAAGTGTAAAAAGAAACTGTATATATATGGGCCATTCCACCGAATGGGTGCCATTTCCGTCCCCAGGAAATTACATGTATAAATGTGCACAAAAAATAACTGTAAAATACATTTTATTATTAAGCATAGTGTCTTGTACATTGACCTAATTGTAAATTTAAGATATATAATTAAAAACATTAATAAAAACTACCTAGAACACTGAAAAAATAGCATTTGTTACCTGTCCCTGCTCTCTAACTATACACTTTACCTTGAAATATAATTATTAAAATCCTTCAGAGATTAAATTTTTTTTGCATTGTTGTGTGACTCCAAATCCCATCTATGCTTTGAAAATATTTTTTTCATAAGAAAACCATAATATTTAAGTTAAAATACACATTTTAGTTGCGTCCCTAGGTTTTCACTCAGTACTGTTACCCTAACACATTAACCAATCTGAAAAATTTGGAACATTCCACAAGTCACATGTTCAACAGGAAGTTGCATCTGTTGGATCTTCTGAAGGCCATGGGTAGATGAGAAGTAAGTTCCCTCCTTTTTTCCCCCTCTATATTTGATAAAATTTTAACTATGACTGAGGAGGTCAATCTCAATGTTCTGTCCTGATACCTAAATTAATTCTTGGATATTATCTGTTTATTTTTAAAATACAAATTTTTGGTAGATCACTAGAATGTGCTCAATGTTGTCGTGCTATTAGCATAGTCACCATGTAGCTATATTTCATGTTTTTGCTAATTCTATACTAAAAACTCAGTCCTGTTACTTTCAGTCCTGTTACTCATATAAAGAGTAACAGGACTGAGTGCCAATAACAGGAGTGAGTAGAGCCCTCTGGTTTATTGATTTATTAGTGTGAATATTAGTCAGTGTAATACTATTCAACTTTTAAGTTTTACAGTTGAAATTACTGAATTTGTTGAGATTTAAGATCAGTTTCACAATGTGGATACCATACTTACAGGGTGCCAATCCACCCCTAAGTGCTGCAGAAAAGCAGCGACGCTATCGTGCTCGACGTGATGCCGACTCAGAGAGGAGAGAAAGATATTTAGAGAAGGAACAAGAAAAATACAGGGAGGACCTAGAATCAGGCAGGAAGAAAATGATCAATAACCTAAGTGAGAGAGAAAAGCGCAGACAATGCAAAAAGTGGAGGGAAACATACCATAGAATCAAGGACAGGAAAGAAGCTCTACAACACCTCATCACCCCTGCACACAGTCCCCAGCTATCAGCAGCACAAGTTGTAGATCCACAACCAAGCACTTCCAGGTGTAGTTTATGAAATGGGTCAAGTGTCAAAGAAAATGTGCAAGGGATGCAATAGGGCATGTGTGTGTGTTTGTTGCAATGTAATAAAGTGTTGTGCATATGATTGCAAACCTTGGAGGCAGAAACCTCGAGCAGAACCAGACTCAAAAAAGACTTGATTGCATTACAGTATAAAATTCTGCTTATCAAGTCACAGAGATAATGCAACAGTGCATTTTAACAACTGCAGTGTGTTTTTTAATGTGATGCACATGTGTGTTTTAGGCAACATAATCAAGGGCAGAGAAGAAGATAAAAAAAAACAAAAGAATCTTCAGAAGCAAATTCAAGAATTACAGGTTCTGTTGAAGAAACTAACCCAAAAAACAGAAAAGTACAAAAAACAAGTCCAGGGCATGAAAAAGAATAATGCTTCTCCACGCACAAAAGTAAAAAGGCAGATGAGACAGCTTCCACGTGCGGCCATTCAGAAGACTCTTTTGTTTCATGAGTCTATGTTACAAGACATCCGAAACAAATACACAGCAGCACAGGGGGAGAGGGAAAGGCAAATAATTTCAAAAATAATAATAACAGGAAAAGTTCAGAAAAAGTACATTCTGCAATGCTTGGCTCCAAATTCATTGGGCTTTTCAAAGAAAAGATGGAAAAATGAGAAAAATGGGAAAGTTAACTATACCTACCAGTGGAAGCAGAACAACAGGGTTGGAGATAGTTTGTTAAGCAGAGTGAGAGCTTTCTACTCAAGGGATGATGTTCATTCCTGTTACTTGATTATTTTTCTTAAAAAAAAAATAAAGATAAACCACTTTTTTTCAATTATGTTTGGTCCATCATTTATCCATTTGTTTAATAAATTACATGATAAAAAATGTAATCAATTTCAGGTTTGGGTTTTCTTGAAAAGATAAAAATGGCTTTGCATCTTTTAGAAAAATACAACGTGCATGCATATATAGTGATTTTTTGGTCATAAATATCAATTATTTGAACATGTAGTCAACCATTTCTTTAAAATAAACACTTTCTTGAGGGAACCTCAAAGGAATTAGTTGACATGCTTTTAAACATTCTTTTTAAATGTCACATGAGTTTTGGTAACAGGACTGAGAAAAATGTAACCATCTTCGGCTTAGAAACCTTGTAAAAGATTAAATAAAGCTGCCTGAGATTGACCAATACACGTTTTGAATAGTTAAATATATGTGTTATTAGATTCAGAGTTGAAAAATGATAAAAAATTAAGTTTAATTTGGAAGAGTTACAACAAGCAAATGGCACCCATTCGGTGGAATGGCCCATATATTTTAGTTTGATATTGTAGCAAATTTGTTTCTCTACGATTAAAATCTGTGTCTTTACAGAGATTGCAACGTATGAACATAGCTCATATGTGCAGTATCTAACACTATTTAATTTCTGTAAAAAAAAAATATTTTAAGTGCCTTGTAAAAGATTTCCATATTGTATTTTCTTGCCATTGTATTAAGCATGTAAAATGAAACTTGAAACCTACATGAGTAAAGAAAATGTTAACCTCATACTGAGCACAGTAAAAGCAGCCTAACGTCTGAGCAATAAAACTTTCTGCAAGACACTAAAGAGCTCTCTCATCTTCATTTTAATACAGTCTCATGGATGTCTTGTCTTCTCCAAGTTTACTTTAGTCTCATTTATGTCTATTTGTATGTTCCCTGGGCAATTTTATGAGTAAAATGTGAAGTGAAATCTGAAACCTAAAGTGGACACATATGAGAATCACAACCACAAATGCTGAGCTTAGTAAGAGCAATCTCTGAGTGAAAACACTTTCTCTAATGAGTCTTGAAAGAGATTACAGAAAGACAAAGAGAGTTTTAGAAAAAACATCTGAGACACTGCTGATACTACAACAAGAGCTAAATAAGAATCTCAATTAAGTCTCAGATATTTCTCATGTCTCAGTTGTGTCTACTCTTATTTCTCCTAATGGCATTTAGGAGAAACATCTGAGACACTGCTGATACTACAACAAGAGCTAAATAAGAATCTCAATTAAGTCTCAGATATTTCTCGTCTCAGTTGTCTACTCTTATTTCTCCTAATGGAGTTTAGGAGAAACATCTGATAAACAGCTGACACTTAATCAAGAAACATAGGAGAATCACAACTATGTCTCCTGAGCTTAGAAAAAGCAACCAATGAGCAAATAGTTTTTCCTCTGGGACATCCTGAGACTGGGATCCCCCCTGAATTTGCTGGACATCATGGCTGGCCTGTACACTGGTACTGTGAGTGCTGTGCAGAGTGGAGGGGGAACCTCTACGTTCTTGCCATTTCATTCTGGGGTCCACCAGGGGTGTGTTTTTGCTCCTACTCTGTTCAATGCTTGCATGGACTGGGTGTTAGGCAGGGTTGTGGGGTCCAGCAGCTATGGGGCATCTGTTGGTAAAGAAAGATTTACTGATCTTGACTTTGCCGATGATGCTGTGATCTTAGCAGAGTCAATGGAGGCTCTGATGGGGGCTCTCGAGAGACTGAGCGAGGAGTCTGAGTGTATGGGTTTGCGGGTGTCCTGGATAAAGACCAAGATCCAGGCATTCAATGACTTCTTGGGCACAGCCATCAGTAGTGTGTCTGTCTGCTGGGTGAATGTGGAACTTGTTGAGAGATTTACCTACCTCAGTAGTGACATTCATGTCCTTGGCGACTCTTCCTGGGGTCATGAGGTTGCTGGAAAGGGGTGTATGGCACTCCAGATTTCCCATTCACCTTAGCAAAGGGGATTTTACTATCCAAAAGACTGACTAAAGAGGTACGTCTTAAGCCTTGACTTAAAAGCAGAGATTGTGTCTGAGTTCCGAACACTAATAGGAAGTTTATTCCATAATTTTGGTGCTTTGTGAGCAAATGTTCTTCCCCCAAAAGTAATGTTCTTTATTCTGGGTATGAATAGAAGACCTGCATCTTGCGATCGAAGCGTACGATTCGGAATGTAGTTGTAAATGAGGTCACTCACATACTGCGGTGCAAGACCATTTACAGCTTTATAAGTTAAGAGTAGTATTTTGTAGCCAACATGAAATCTAACTGGCAGCCAGTGTAGTGAAGATAAAATTGGGGTAATATGATCATATTTTTTAGTTTTGGTGAGGACTTTGGCTGCTGCATTCTGGACTAGCTGGAGTTTATTTAATGACCTATTTGGACAGCCGGAGAATAAGACATTACAGTACTCGAGCCTGGAGGTAATAAACGCATGAACCGATTTCTCTGCATTTTGAAAGGATAGCGTGTTTCTTAACTTGGCAATATTATGCAGATGAAAGTAGGCAGTACGGCTAATGTTTGAAGCATGTACATCAAACAAAAGATCAGAATCTAGAATAACACCAAGGTTTTTAACAACAGTACTTGGTGCAATAGATAGTCCATCCAGATTGACTATGATGTCAGATAGTTTACTTCTGGTGGCTTTAGTGCCAGTAAGAAGAACCTCAGTCTTGTCTAGATTTAACTGGAGGACGCTGTCTGACATCCACTTTTTGATGTGAATTAAACATTCCTCCATTCTCTGAAGTTGCTGTCTATCTTCTTGTTTGGCCGATATATATAATTGTGTATCATCTGCAACGAAACGAAAGCTAACTCCATGATTACAAATAACTAAGCCTAAAGGTAACATGTATAGTGAAAATAGTAGGGGACCTAAAACTGAACATTATGGCACTCCATATCTGACCTTGACATGTTCTGAGAAATCACTATTTAAATTCACATAATGATAGCGGTCTGAGAGGTAAGATTTAAACCAAGAGAGTGCCACTCCCCTTATGCCTACAGTATGTTCAAGCCTGTGTAGGAGAATGGTATGGTCTATAGTATCAAAAGCAGCACTGGGATCAAGCAGCACTAGGAGCGAGGCACAACCTTAACCTGCATTGTGAAGGAGCATCAGTTACGGCACTGTGGCCATGTGGTGCAATTCCCTGAGGGTGATCCGGCTCACAGGATCCTCATTGCTGAGGACCCAAGAGGCTGGACCAGGCCAAGGGGACACCCATGTAACACCTGGCTGCGGCAGTTGGATGGCCATTTCTGGAGGGTGGGATTGGACCATGTATCTGCCTGGGGGATCGCTGGCCGGGATCCCAAGGAGTTTAGCTGTGTGGTGGGTGTGGCAATGCGCTGCATCAGCGCATGCTCCCCAACCTGACCTAACCTTAATTTTAGTTGCTTTTGTGTGTTTTTATTGATTTTCTAATCAGTTTATATTTTTATTTATTTATGTCTGGTGACAATCATACAACATAGAATCATTTCACCACTGAAATATCTGTGATTGATATGCATGTTATAGACTTATATATTAGGGTGACCAGGTAATCCATGTCAGGGAGGACACTTGGAGCTACTTCGGGTTTTACAAACATGAAAGGCTCCTGTGCTCAGCTTAGTAGATCAGTTCTTCTTGCGCTTTGATTGGTTTGTTTCCTTGACTGAAAGACTCATCCAGCTGTTTCATATTAGCATTAGTGACACATGCATGATTATAGGAGACTGACCAATCGGCACACAGCAAGAACTCAGTGCTCAAGTGAAATCCAGGTCTGTTTAATTGAAATGGTAATTTACAATTCCTGTCCTAGCTCAGAGTGTGACTTTAGTGCAGTAAGACTAGCAACTAGACAACTGTGACTATCATGTCTGAGTGTGTCTGTTGCATGTTAAATTATAATGCACCTTTTCTTAAACAGCCTTATAACAACTTGGAAAAAATACTGACAAATAACTCAGCTTCTTCCTCTCTGCCATGATGACTCTTATTTATGGAAATACTAGATGCATGTGTATGACGTGGTTAATATGCAATCAATGCGAACCCTGTTAATGTGCATAAAGGAGCTTTATCGCAAAACCTATGTAAGACTCCTGGTAGTCAGAAGCCATCAGTGCACCAGTATAAGTAAAATGTATTTATGAAAATAAAAGGCTTTTTAACAGTCACTACTTTATTGTAAGTATTAAGGCTTTACAGCTGTAGAAATTTATGTTTTATTCAGGGGCTGCCTGGGTTTGTCTAGGGCTCATAGGCGGCTGGACCCCTCCTCAATATGCCACATCCACTTGTGGATTGGGGGACTCCCCTTGGCCACCAGCTGTCTCAGCAAGGCACTGGGCCTCAGGTGTGGGATGTCTGGATGTACCCGCTGGTAGTATTCCAACCTCCCTAGGACCCTGGGCAGCCCTACTTCCCCAGCATAGTACATGGGTCCCCCTGTGTGGGCTGGCCAGCCATAACCCAAGACATAGATGACATCCAGTGCCACAGGGTCCATGACAATGCGGTCCTCCAGCACACGAAAACCCTCATTGATGAGCGCAAACAGGCAGCGTTCCAACACCTCCTGCTGGCCTATGCTACGTGGCTGCAGCCCATGCACTCGGCGGTATTCTTCCAGGAAGGCGTGCACCCAGGGATCCAGCCGTGCCATGTGTCCCCCTGGGCCTTCATACAGGTACCAGCCGCAGCCCGTCTTCTGGCCCAGACGACCTTTCTGACAGATGAGGTCAGCTAAGGGGCTATATCTGTACCCCTGCTGTGTCTGTAAGAGCTGCCCTTGGGGCACTCCAGGACCTGTAAGTCCTGCTGCTTTGCGCACTCTCCAGCCCACGTCCAGCCCTGAGAGGTCAGACATACGGAAGACACCCATGGCAAGCCCAAAATGCTCCAGGGCGCTATCTACCTGCTCAGGGGTGGCACCCTCCTCTAGCAGGAAGCCGGCCTGTTCTACGTAGGGCCTGAGCATGCGGTTCCCGACAAAGCCAGGGCAGTTGGCAACAGCGACGCTCACCTTCCCCAACCACTTCCCCAGCTGCATGGCTGTAGCCACAGCCTCAGGGGACGAGCGGCTTGTGAACACCACCTCCAGCAACTTTATCTTGTTTGCCGGGGCAAAGAAATGCATTCCTACCACCAGATCTGGTCTGCTGGTGGCAGTAGCAAGCTGGTCCACATCTAGCTGCGAGGTATTGGTGCACAGAAGGGTATCTGGATGGCACACAGATGACAGCTCGGCAAACAGCTGTTTCTTTAGAGCCAGATCCTCAAATACAGCCTCAATGACCAAGTCCACCTCACGCAGGTATCGTTGCTCTAACGTGAAGTGGATCAGCCCCAGGTGCAACCCCACAGCCAACTTCTGTACTTCTTTCTCCAGCAGTGCCATCACCACCCTCCTTGCAGCCTCCAGCTGCTTCTCATCTGTTTCCATGGCAATGACAGGAATACCTGCCAGAACCAGGCAGACAGCAATGCCTCTCCCCATGGTTCCCAAACCTGTGGGAAATAGGGGATATATTGATGTTGATTAGTGTTGCGCGGGTCGGCTTTTTTCAACACCCGCCCCAAATCGACCCGTCAGGAGATCCAAACCGCCCCACTCAACCCGCAAAAATACGCGTGGATAATGACCCAAAACCCGACCCGACCCGACCCGAGGAAAAAAATAAAACACCAGTGAGCCTGTATTGCCATGGAACCTACCAATGAAGTGTCATTTGTGACACTGTAACCCATAGATGACATAGATTTGTGCTAGTTTCGCATTGAAAATGATGACACAATTTTATGCAAGATTAACTGTGTACCAAACAACAACAAAGAAACCTAAAGATCGATTTTTACGTCGCTATTTATTGAAGGGTTGTGGAAAATTGCAGGAATTTGCATCTCTCGCACACACACAAACACACACAAGCGCGCATGTATGTAAAACACACTAGTTATCAAAACTGTAACATCTGATGTAACAGATCTGAGAACTCAGATTTGAATGAACTTAGTGAACTCTTATCAGATTTGAATGAACTTAGTAGAACTTAGGTCTTTTAACTTAATTTTGTCTAAAATGAAGTAGAGCAGAGCATACTTAACCATGATATTTCTCCAAACTAGTAGCTTAACCTACAAATTGAACACTCCAAAATTGAAAATTATATGCCGACTGCATTTATGACAACCTTTGCATCGCCCTTTCTTAACTTTTCTCTGATTAAGTTAGTCATGTCTTCATCAGAGGTCTAGGAGAGGTTTTGGCGGTGTAAACTAAAGCTACAGATAGCTTTTTTTCCTTTTATTTAACTGATTGTGATTGTGAGTGGAACTAAGTGATCCTCGTGGTAATTCGAACCCCGTTTACAACACGTTTTGATCGATAATGAAAAGCGGTTTGTAACTTTTTGACCCGCCCACCCGCACCCACGGGTGCCCTAAAACCGCCCGCACCCGCGGGTCACGGGTCGACCCTCGCATCACTAATGTTGATCATATACAACAACTAGTCCAGCCATAAAGATGCAGGGAGGTCCTACCGATGACAGCGGCCTTGCGGATGGGTCTAGCGGTGCTGTTGTCCCAGCAGGCCCCATTAGGCATGCTCCACTTGCCCACGGCCCTTTGGGAAAAAAAACAGTACTGCAGGGCACGAGCCTGAGGAGAAGCAAACAGCATGGACATCAGCTTCTGTTCTTGCTGCATGCCCTGGCTGTACGGCAGCCTAGCTGCCTGTACTGCTTGCACACAGGCCACGGGTGCCAGGGCACCTCGCCCACGCTGCCATGCTCTCGCCAGCGCCATCTGTAATATGTTGTCCAGGTCTGCAGGACACAAGGGTGGCCATGTGCTGAGGCGGCGTGAGACCAGTGGACAGTCTGAAACAAGGGTTAGAGTAGACTCCGTTAATATAATGAGAGCAAGCGCAAAGAGAATGCATAGAGCAAGAGCATGCTTTATCTGGACTGAGCAGGCTCAGTCCAGTCTAGTGCAGGGCAAGTGCAAAGAGCATGTTCAGTTCAGTGCAGTGCAAGTCCATTGAGCACGCACAGTCCAGTGCAGAGCAAATGCACAGAACACACACAGTTCAATGCAGTGCAAACTCACAGCGCATGCTCAGTCCAGTACAATGCAATGCAAGTGCAAAGAGCATACCCAGTCAAGTGCAGTACCATGCAAGCACCCATACCATGCTCAGTCCAGTCCAGTGCAGTATAAGTGCCCAGAGCATGCTCAGTCCAGTACAATGCAATGCAAGTACTGTATACAGAGTATACTCAGTCCTGTGCAGTGCAGGTCAAGCGGAGAGAGCATGCTCAGTCCAGTCCAGTGCAGGGCAAGTGCGCAGAGCATGCTCAGTTAATAAGGCCCAAAAAGTCTAGTCAACATGCTTATCATTTATTCAGAGAAAAACCTCATTAACAGTGCAGTACCCAAATGTACTTGAATTGTACCAGGTGTGAAGATGTGAACTGTGAAAAAAGCTGTGACGTTGTTTCACTGCGTTCACCTACCAACTACACTCCGAGCGAAGGCCACTGCCACTTCACCAGCATTTCTTTCTGTCACCTGGTCTACGATGCCCAGTTTCAGGGCGTCCCCAGCTGACACACGGCGACCTGATCAAGGCAAAACTGGATATGATCTGTACAGTTCCTAATTTTGGAAATATTTCTTATTTCCTCAATACACATAATAGTATGCAATTTTTCCATAAAGGGCAAATATTCCACATGTTAATTGTTAAAACATATGTTTACTTTTAAAATAGTCAGCTAAAGTCTTCTGACTACCAAGACATTTTAATATTAAATAAAAAGTATTAGTATATGTAGACTTCATGTCTCATCCTGTGTAAGGCAGCCAGTTTTGTTTGTTTCATTTTCTACTATTAGTACTGTTAAGGTGCTCTTATACTGTACTAGGTACTATACTTTTGGTACTTCAAAAAAGTAACAAAGGAAGGAGCCCATCCTTCAGGGTCCAGCAGAGGAAAGAGAACAAGAGGGCAAAATCCTAATTTACACAGAGCAAATTTTAAGATTTGAAACTCAGTGCAAATGGCAAGCAGGTGATGGCAGTTTCTGACAGCAGGATGAATGAGTGGTACAGCAGAGTAGGGCAGGAAGGAGAGATGTCACAGGCAGAAGGGTGGGCAGGCTGGATGGATGTCACAGATAGTACAGGTATTGCAGGCAGCAGGGTAGGCAGAATATTTAGATTTTTTTTGTTCTGTAGCTGGCCATAGCTATTTCTACTCTAGGTACTAATAGATATCCTGCTGCTGATTGAATTATTTAGTTTTTGTAGGAACTCTCTCTGCTGCATTTAGTAGTGGACAAAGACCAACAGTTAAAACAATTCAGGTGTGGACTGAGGAAGCCACCGCAGTCCTACAAGACTGCTTTGACACTACGGATTGGGGAATATTTGCAGAGGGAACAGAGGTTAGAGCCTAGAGCAGGGGTCTCCAACTCCGGTCCTGGAGAGCTACTATCCAGTAGGTTTTCTGTCCCACTTGGCTTCTGATGAGCCACACCTGTTCCTGGTGCTAAGTGGTTTTATTTCTCTGAAGGGATGAAAAAAACAGCTGTAAAGTTTTTTTTTCCAACATGCATTTTTTCAAGAAGTTATTTATATGTCCACTTTAGTGAACTGCAAGCATTTGACGTTAACTCTGGTGCACTTCAAATCTGTACATGTATCCTGAGGTTCCTGCTCTCACCCACATCTTCACTCCCCAGGGTTCGGGTTTTTTTTTTTTTGGAATGTACTGCATGAGTGACAGATGGCCTTTGAAGGGAATAATCTGCTCGTCAATTGCTTGAAAGTCTTCAGCTGTACACTGTAATGACCGCCATGCTGTGTATAAAGTGGTAATGCTGTGTGTATATAAGTGCTGAACGAAAAATAATTTCAGCATTGTCATCACGATGTGCATGTCAGTAATAATCATATCACATTTGTCAGCACTGCTTTGCTGCTTTTGCTGTTCTACACCAGCAACGTAATTGACACACTCTACTGTTAGATAAGTTTTGTTTGGTAGTAGTTTATCTCAGATAATTTTTCTCCTTTTTGGTTTTATAAATATTGCAATGTGATAATTGTGCAGCCCTATATATACATTTATATTTTTAATTAATTCTTCCATGTAGCACAAACCAAGTGGGTAAACAATATCCTCTCCAATCATACCATACTACTACATTTTCAAAGCACTTGATATTATGTATGTTATTTAATACTTTCACGTTGATACACTACCTTCCTTCAGCTGCATTTTCCGCCATCTTAACAACAGTGTTTAGAAACATTCATTTGAACTATGGTTTTGGGAAACACCTATATGGCTTTATCGCTGGTTCATATGATGTAAATTGCCAGCGTAGTTACCATCATAGTTGGTAGTTTTGGTTTAGGGAAACACTTGCATCACAACTGCCTTGTTCCAACTATGCAAATTGCTAATGTAATAAGCAACTATGCTTTAGGAAAATGCATCCCAGAAACCAGTGGAAAAGGGAAAGTACGAAAAGTACTGTACCAAAAGTATGGTACCTAGTGGAGTGGAAAAGCGCCCTTAAATGCTACCCATTTAACCGTGAGCATGTTGATTGCATCAAACTACACTGATAGCTACTCCAGCAAGCCACAACTCAGAGTGGAATGAAGAGGCTCTTGCTGCTGCTTTCACCGTCACCTGTGATAATCATGTCAAGAGCTGCAGGAAACCCAATGAGCCTGGGAAGGCGCTGTGTTCCTCCTGCAGCGGGAATGAGGCCCAGGGTCACCTCTGGGAGTCCAAGCTGCGCCTGCAGTTTCCCAGAGAGAAAGTGTCAGCTTTCCAAAACAGAAATGGAGCAACCCCTCCCCATCCACCCCAAGAAATCCAGGTCAGTGATCCAGAACACACACTGGCTGCTGATGCCAAACCCAGCTGTAACGGGGGCAGTGTGTGGCTCAGTGGGCTAAGTCTGTGTGCCTGTCATCAGAAAGTCACCAGTTCAGCCTCAGCACGTCTGTAGGTTCTTGAGCAAGGCCCTTAACCCCCAGCACCCCTGGGCGATACTACGGGTGGCTGCCCTTCACAAACAACTTACTCTACAAAGAGCAAGCTGAGGGAGGCGTAAAAACAATTTCCCCACGGGGACAATAAAGTATCAATTATTATTATTAACCTTCATAAGGAGGTAAACTGACTGACCTTCGAGTGGGCAATACGGTAGTGACACCCCAGAGCCAGCTCTAAGCCGCCGCCAAGTGCCATTCCCTCAATGGCAGCCACCACAGGCTTCTCTCCAGCTTCAATGGCATCAATCAGGGGGACAAGGGCTGGCCCAGTCATAGGCCTAGAAAACTCACGGATATCTGCCCCTGACATCAAAAGCAAGAAACAACGTCAGCCATGCCTTCCACAAGGTGGTGATGTTAATCACGATAAGGAAATATTCTAAATCAGTGAAGTTTGCTTTCTACAATGAGGATACTTTAAATAGGCATATTTCTAAGAGGCCGATTAGGGTTAAATATACACACTCACGCCACTTGAGCAGTCACATGAAACGCTTACTCACACACACTGCTTGCAAATATCTAAATACTACTTGCTTAAACACACATTAGGGTGGTCCTCAGCTATGACTCAAATTTTTTAAATGGCAGGTTTTCAAGCACTGACCCTTTTATCTTGGGATACATTGCAATTTTTTGTAGTTTTTTTATTCTTGTTTAGAGGTTGCTCAACAAGATTAAAGTCAGTAACTGTAAATGATCAAAATAAACAAAATATCAAACTTTTCATATTTTGAAAACAAAATGACTACAGTAATAAAGAATATTTATTTGTTTACCTGCAAAAAAATCACAAATAAGTAAGAACAAAAATGTCTGTAACCAGCGATCAATATATTGACACTATGGTTGAATATTCACGCTGGCTAAAGCCTAGGTTAGTTATTCACTGTCGGTAATACTTGTTAATCTCTTGGGTCATTCATTTTATTGTTAGCAAACATCGTGTTTTTTTTTTTTGCACTTTAGCGCCAAGGGTACCCTCTACCATATTTCTTAACATTTAGTTAATTTAACTACAAGAATCAAGAATCATTTGTCTGTTGTCGCAGTGTATGCTCCGACTGTGGTGAGTGATGTCTCGTTGAGGGAAACATTTTACTCACAACTTCGCTCAGTGGTTGATAGGTGCCCACGAGGTGATACTCCTCTGGTCATAGGTGACTTCATTGTGATTACAGGCACTGACAGGGCTGGCTATGAGGATTGTGCTTGTCCCCATGGGTCTGGAGAATGGGGTGAGAGTGGCTCCATGATCCTTGACTTTGTGAAAGGTCAGCGGCTGCAGGGTGCTGGATCCTGGTTCCAATGCCCTGAGCCACATTGTTGGACTTGGTACTCCAATCCTAGTGGTGTGGTGAAGGAGATTGATCACATCCTCGTGGGCAGATGCTGGAGGGTCCTGCAGAACTGCAGGGTCTACAGACGTGCCCAGTTTGTGAATTCTGGCCGCAGACTTCTGTTCTTGCTACTCTGAAGATTCAGCTTAGATCCAATAGGCTATAACCTACTAGGAGAATGAGGCTGGACTTGGCCAGAGTCCAAGATCAAGCTGTTTCTGATGAGTTTGCACGCATTTTGTTTGAGGAACTTGCAGACTTGGGTGCGACTGCCGACCTAATGTGATGTGGGAGACCTTCCGTTATATAACCCTAAAGGTTTCCAAGGGTTGTGTTGGTGTTGCTGGTGTTCCCAGAAGGAGATGTTCCATTTAGGAGTCAGGTGTGATCCCAACTGACTGGAAAACGAAACTCATAGTCCTTGTCTGGAAAGGGAAGGGTGATCATCTGGATTGTTGCAACTACAGGGGGATAACACTGCTCTCAGTGCCAGGTAAGGTTCTTGCGAGGGTCATCCTTAACAGGATCCATAATGACTTGCTTGCCTATCAGCGGCCGGAGCAGTCTGGTTTTACACCTAAGAAGTCTACCATCAACTGCATCCTTGCACTGAGGGTTCTCATTGAGCACGAATATTGGCAGAGATTCTTTTCAGCCTTTGTTGATCTTCGTAAAGCATTTGACTCAGTTGATCGAGTTACCCTGTGGGACATCCTAAGACTTCGCAGCATCCCCCTGAAGTTGCAGGACGTCATGGCCGGCCTGTACACTGGTACGGTGAGTGCTGTGCAGAGTGGAAGGAGAACCTCCGTGTTCTTCCCAGTTGATTTTAGGGTTTGCCTGGGGTGTGATCTTGCTCCTACTCTGTTCAATGTTTGTATGAACTGGTTGTTGGGCAGGGTTCTGGGGTCTAGCGGTTGTGGGGCATTTGTTAGTGAAGAAAGTTTTACTGATCTTGACTTTATCGACGATGCTGTGATCATCGCTGAGTCAATGGAGATTCTGATTGGGGCTCTTGAGAGACAGAGCGAGGAGTCAGTGCCTGAGATTGTGAGCGTCCTGGATAAAAACCAAGATCCATGCCTTTAATAACTTTTTAGGAACAGCCATCAGTAGTGTGTCTGTCTGTGGGAAAGATGTCGACTTATCTCGCCAGCGACATTCATGTCTCTGGTGACTCTTCCTATACAGTCAAGACAGACAAAGCTTTGGGGGTCATAAGGTTACTGGAAAAGCATGTGTAGCGATCCCGATATCTTTGCAAGGGGATGCCTGCGCAACACCTGGCTGCGGCAGATGGATGGTCATTTCCGGAGGGTAGGACTGAACCGTGTGTCTGCCTGGGCGGCTGCCAGCCGGGATCCTGAGGAGTTTTGCCATGTTGTGGGTGTGGCATCCACATATTGCACTGTTTTTAATGCATACAGGACAAGCCTGTGGACAGACACTTTGTTGAACTTGAGAACTACATGAGAACCATTCGATCCATGTGTAATGTCATCTGTCATGGGGAATTAACCAAATAGAGAGAATGTAACGCTGTACTAGAGTACTTATATCAGTATATGACAGTCATTTTACAATGATTATGAGGCCAAAGATCCATAGAAAGGGTGACTGAGATTGTTCCCACAACAATTCATAATAGCCTGTCTGGTCGCCCAAGGTATGAATTAAAAGCAGAACAAATTAACAATTGTTTGGAATTGGGATTTAATTGGCAAGGTATTGCTTCACATTTTGGAAGTGATCGACAGACTTTATTTCTACATACTGTAGACAACAGTATGTAGAAATACTCAAATACATGCCTTTATCAGATGTTAATCTGATTATATTAATTATTGTGATAAATTGTTCAGTGCCATCACCAGTATAAATTTCTGTAATAAATGGCCTGCAACTAGCCTGTAATTATTCTCAGATTTTAATGCCTGGAAAAAACTACAAAAATAGGCAGCAGCCTTTTGAGTGTTACAGATGGCCCGACATGCTTTGCCAATGTGTTCGGCATTTCTAAGAGGTTTCCAGTAGAAAGGCAATACATAAAGTACTGGCAATACATAACATTTGTAAAGATCCATCCATCCATCCATCCATTATCCTCTGCTTATCCAAGGTCGGGTCGCGGGGGCAGCGAACACCTCACCAGGAAGGCGTCCAGGAAGCACCCTAAGCAGATGCCCGAGCCACATCATCTGGCTCCTCTCAATGCAGAGGAGCAGAGGCTCTACTCTGAGTCTCTCCTGAATGACAAAGCTCCTCACCCTATCTCTAAGGGAGAGCCCAGCCACCCTGCGGAGGAAACTAATTTCGGCCGCTTGTACTCGCGATATCGTTCTTTCGGCCACTACCCATAGCTCTAGGACTCCTTCTTCAGCTTGACAGCATCCCTCACCACCGGTGTCCACCAGCGGGTTCGGGGATTGCTGCTGCAACAGGCACCAACCACCTTACGGTCACAGCTCCGATCAGCCGCCTCCACAATGGAGGCACGAAAAAAGGCCCATTCGGACTCAATGTCCCTTGCCTCCCCCAGGACATGGGAGATGCTCTGCTGGAGGTAGGAGTTGAAGCTCCTCCTGACAGGGGATTCCGGCAGACGTTCCCAGCAGACCCTCAATATACGCTTGGGCCTGCCAGGCCTGGCCGGCTTCCTTCCCCACCAGCGGAGCCAACCCACCAGCAGGTAGTGATCAGTTGACAGCTCCGTCCCTCTCTTCACCCAAGTGTCCAAGACATGCGACCGCAAGTCCGATGACACGACTACAAAGTTGATCATCAAACTGCGGCCTAGGGTGTCCAGGTGCCAAGTACACATATGGACACCCTTATCCTCCTGAGACCCAAGGAAAAAAGTGTCCTTCAATTGTAAGTTATTTGTCTTTGGAGGAAATAAGACATCTTACAATTTAGATTTTTTCAAATTTATTCTTATTTTAATTTCACAGCATGTCCTCTTTAGAGCACAACAAGAATAAATACGTTTCCCAACATCAGTGAAAAAATAAATGCAAAAATACAATGTCCACTACAATGGACATAAATGAATAGGTCGGGTCTCAGGAGGTTATGCTTGAACATGGTGTTCGTTATGGACAATCCGTGATGAGCACAGAAGTCCAATAACAAAACACGGGTTCAGATCGGGGGGGGGGCGTTCCTTCCAATCACGCCACTCCAGGTCTCACTGTCATTGCCCACATGAGCATTGAAGTCCCCCAGTAGAACAAGAGAGTCCCCAGGAGGAATGCTCTCCAATACCCCTTCCAAGGACTCCAAAAAGGGTAGGTATTCTGAACTGCCGTTTGGTGCATAAGCGCAAACAACAGTCAGGACCTGTCCCCCCACCCGAAGGCGAAGGGAGGCTATCCTCTCGTCCACTGCTGTAAACCCCAATGTGCAGGTGCCCAGGCAGGGGGCAATAAGTATGCCCACCCCTGCCCACGAGCAACTCCAGAATGGAAGAGTGTCCAACCCCCTTCAAGGAGATTGGTTCCAGAGCCCAAGCCGTGCGTCGAGGTGAGCCCGTCTATATCTAGTCGGAACTTCACAACCTCGCACACCAGCTCAGGCTCCTTCCCCATCACAGAGGTGACATTCCATGTCCCTAGAGCTAGTTTCTGCAGCTGAGGATCAGACCGCTAAGGTCCCCGCCTTTGGCCACTGCCCAACTCGCACTGCACCCTACCCCTATGGCCCCTCCTACAGGTGGTGAGCCCATTGGAGGGGGGACCCACGTGCCTTCTTTGGGCTATGCTCAACCAGGCCCCATGGGAGAAAGCCTGGCCACCAGGTGCTCACCATCAAGCCCCACCCCCAGGCCTGGCTCCGGGGGGGTCCCGGGCAAGGGAAATCGTGGATCCATTGTTTTTCTTGTGAGCCGCACTTCGTCTGGTTCCTCACCCAGGACCTGTTTGCCTTGGGTGACCCTACCAGGGGTATAAAGCCCCAGGTAAGTTAGCTCCTGGGATCATTGGAACATGCAAACCCCTCCACCATGATAAGGTGTCAGCTCCAGGAGAGGATCTGTAAAGATGTGAGTACAAATCCACAGTGTGCAATGTTTCAAATGAGAAAAGGGTGTGGTACGTAAGGAATAATTGACGACGGGCCGTTGAATTATTAGAAAAATAATGCACACCCGAGGTGGTAATGCGGCCACGACGCGAAGCGGAGTGGCCGTTACACCTCGGGTGTGCATTATTTTTCTAATAATTCAACGGTCCGGAGTCAATTATTCCGCTTATACTACGGTTGCCACACCTCAAGACATCGATCAGATGATATATTTCAAGGGATTCGTCCGGTTTTTCTACTTAAATCGCTATTGTGAGTAGGATTATTTCTTCCGCATCTCATCCAACGACTCTTTTGCTAGTTCCAAAACGTCATTAGCTGTTGTTTTTTTGGTGTTTTCTTCGTGCTTTTCTCCCTCGAGTATGTCTAGCTGTTCTTCGCTGATCGTTTTATGTCTTTTGTTGTTGCTGGTTGCCTTTGATGTCCGCTTCCGTTTATGTTGTTTTTCATCTGGACTGTCTAATACTGCTGCAGCCCAGTTGTTGAAAGTTTCATATTCACCGTAAATATTAAAATTTACTTTCGGAAAATCGTCTGTCATGTTGTTGTTTTTGTTAGTCCTGTGTGCTGTATAGGTACTGTATGCTAATTTTCGTTATTAAAGTTAACTATGCGAAGTGATATGGAACTGTAATACGGTCAAGAGAGCTGCCTGGAACTACGTTCGCCGTGCGTTTCCCTGAAAATAATTGCACACCTCAGAACGTTCGTCAGCCAATCAGATTCAAGCATTCAACGGTCCCGTAGTATAAGGTGCAAATAAAGCTGTCAAAAATAAGACAACCCCAATTTTTTAAATGTATTTTCTCTTAAAAAAACCCTGTCTTATATTCACCCCAATTAGTAGAAGAAAATGACAGGTATATTGTAATACCGTGGTTCACATGTGCATATTGAACCGTCGGGAGCATACACAATGGTTCAATAATACACTCTGTACTGTTACACTCCTACTATTCCCTTCCCTGCTAAGATTCATTCTTTCCATTCTTCCACTTGTCCTCCTCAAAAGCATGCTGCTTCCCTCCTTGACCATGGCCAGTATGTTTACATGCACACTAAGAAAATCAAATAGTTGTGTTATCTAACTAAAACTGGACTTTTAAAGTACATGTAAACCTGTTAGTCCAACTGAAATCATACTAAATCAGATTTTTCTAAGACACCCAGATAATGCGACTGGAAGTCGATTTACCCCCCCCCCCCCCCCCTGCATTTTGACCCAGAAGTAACACAAAAAACCAGTACACAGAAAAAGCTTGCATCATAGCAGAGGTTGTGTTACTGCCGCACTCCAGCTAATTAACTTCTGCACACAAGACTTCCCACTACATAAAAAAGCTTGTGCACACAATCGCGCATCTACGTCGACCACAGCTTGAAGAAATGGGAACATCAAATCAAATGAGAGACATATGGCTGCAACCAGGAGCCAAATGTTATGTGGGAGGGGTAATGTTGGAGGGGTTTACAACTTATCATCTGATATCCTAGCTGCAGTGATATATATATATATATATATATATATATATATATATATATATATATATATATATATATATACTTGAATCAAACTGCTGAACTCTGCTAACTCAACTGAACCGCCGCCATTTTAATTATGAGTTTGACCAGACCTGGATCTAGACTGCTCAGGTTGGAAGACAATTAGAAATTTTTGGTGGGAGCATTTCACACAATGGACTATACTACATTGCCGTAGCGACTTGTGACCAGAGAAATTGGTGGGGTACATGGACATTTCCATATTTTATGTTTGAACTATTTATGAGCTCTGCATTATGCTCTCATGGTCATCTCTCTAATCAGGAAAATTAATAATAATAAGTGATTTCTGTAAGGTGCTTTGGATAGAAGTGTCTGCTATCCAAACATAAAATTAAACATAAGCTTATCTACTAGCATACAGTATTAAACGCAAAGTTGGAACTGAAGCTCATTAACTGGTATATAAGAACATAAGAGCAGAACATATAACATGAACAGTAATATAGTATGTCTATCTTATCGTATATCTTAATACTCATTAAAGAGAAAAAGCATTAAATTATGATTACCAAACCAAACTGACTTTGGAGACAAATGTGGAAGTGACCTGCACTGCGTTGGTGCAGGGAAGGTGTAACATTACTGCCTGAACTGCCCGTAGTAGCAGCCCAATTGATTTGAAGGCACTGGTCCCCAAGCTTAGTTATTCAAGCTAAGAGCAGCTGTAACTGAACTGCTGGTAGCAAGCTTTACTTTGGGAACCAAAAATTGTTGCATGTTGTTTATGGTTGTGTATGACTAATTTACTTGAATTATAGCACGTCGTCTATCTAACCAGGTAACTTTATACTCAGCACTGACAGGGTTGCCAACTCACATGCATCTGGCAAGAAACTCACGCTATCAGATTCTAATGCAAGAAGTCTTACGGCAAATCTATATTATTCCATTATAAACCTAAAATTAGCTATATCGAAAGCTTTGGGGTAGTTTGCAAACCCTACAGACTATTTTTATTATTATTGTAATTTATTAAGGTAATAAAACTCTTGCATTCATGTAAATACGTGTGCATGTGTGTGCAGACTTGTCTCAAATTGAAAATCTCACTCCAGCCAGGTGACCAAAGTTGGCAACCCTGCGCTGATTTCAATGTTATCAAACTGTCGAGTTAAACACAGTAGTGCACCCGTACCCACAGGGGACATGTTCCAAGACCCACCACAGAGATCTGAAACCGTGAATAGTAGTGAACACTATAAATTACTTGTTTTCCATGTACTTACATACCTATCATAACGTTTAATTTATAAATTACACTGAGACCATGGTTACCAAAGCAATGGATTCAGGGGTTCCACTGTACTGTTATAGTGAGCTTGCTATCCTACAGTAGTGGTAGCTAGCTGGCTAACTATCTCAGAGTTACGTAAACCACTACAAGCAAAGATCCTTATTGAACACAATATTACAGCAAACTACAGCAAAAAAAAGATACATTTTAACAAGAAGGAGCTATATTAAGAATAAGGTAACATCCACCTCCTCTTTCATAGGCAACTGTAAATGTTCTGCAGAAGTACATCTGATGGGACGAAAGAAACAAACGTGATTCGCAGATTCAGATGGTGCAGGCTAAAACTGACTAGTTGGGTGGGCAGAGCAGAAATTTGGGTGGGCATTGTTCACCCCTGCCCACTTCTAGATCTGGCCATGAGTTTCACTGATCTAACCCATGGCCATGTAGGTTTAGTTATTAGCTTTCATTGCCACGGTCATTGCCTTACACTAGGTCAGTCTAATCTCGGTTTCTTGCAACAGAATGTGATTAGGTTCACATTTTAAACCCGTTTTGCGGAATACCCCCTGGATCACCACTTACCATAACACCAATAGGCAGCGTGGGTGATTTGTCGAACCATGCTACCAATCAACAATTGAGTTGTGCTTCTTGACTTTCAAGGTTAGGATTGGGTTTGAGTCCGCCTCTACGGAGTCTCTCCTTGTTTGCTGTGTTATTTGCATTGGGGTAGCAGAACTCAACAGATCACCGGTATTTCCCTATTTAGCTGTGTGCGTTCCCGTAATGTAGTTCTCAGCAGGCAAGCAGGTGGGGGCATGGGCGAATAAAAATTATTTAATAAATTACATAAAAGTAGCAAGAAGTGTGTAATGTAATGTAGTGGAGTATGAATACCCTGAATCTTCAAACTGTAACATCCTAACATCAAACCATGGAATAAATGGCCTTTCACTCTTCAGGAAATTTTCACACTCATTTACTTTCCAGAACACCACTTGTACGTGACCTATAACCTTAATCAATAGACCAAGACCAAGCACCCTGACGCTGCTGTTATTGTAGCGGGAGACTTCAATAAGGCGAAGCTTAAGCATGTCATGCCTAATTTCTACCAACACGTCACCTGCTCTACAAGGGGAAATTGGATCATTGCTACACACCGTTCAAACAAGGATACAAGTCAGTTTCACAGCCGGGTTTCAGGAAAAGTGACCACAACGCCATTTTTCTGGTCCCAGAATATAAACAAAAACTTGCACAGAAAGTTCCGGTGACGAAGACAGTGAGGCACTGGCCTGGTCAATCAGAGGCCACGCTACAAGACGCATTAGATGACGCTGACTGGGAGGCGTTCCGACACAGCTCGGCCGACGTCAGTGAGTTTACGGATGTAGCCGTGAACTTTGTTAGCACACTGGTCGACAAGATCGTCCCAACCGTTACCATTCGAGCCTTCCCGAACCAGAAGCCGTAGGTCGACAGATGCGTTCAGGAGACTGTGAATGCCCGCACCTCTGCTTACAACGAAGGACTGAGAACCGGGGACATGAGTCGGTACAAGACGGAGTCCTACAGAGTCCGGCAGGTGGTGAAAATGGCCAAGCAGGGGTACTGGTATGGAAGGCCAACGGGGCCAAAACATCTTAAAACTTTACGCCTAAAGACGTTAAATATTAACGGCCAGATACGTCAAATTTTCACGCCTTTAGATGTAAAAAAAATCAACACGTCGATTTTTCACATGCAAAAAAATCAACATGTAAATTTTTCACACCTTCAGACGTCAAAAACAGGCGGCATTTTGCAACGTGTGCTGATGTCGACAAAGCGACCCTTTCAAAATAAAAGCACCACCAACTCCTGTCCACAAACGTCCCTTAATTGAGTATTTCCCTCTTTTTTAATTATCCATTCATTATCCATTCATACATGCACACTGAACATAAAAAACATGGATATACTGGCTTTTTTTGCATACAAACTATCTGCTGTCACACACCTGCCTCAAGTACTTTTGTCCATTAGACAAACAATTGCACATACTTGTAACTTCCATCCAGTGACTACATTCAACATATTTATTCAGCTATCCCAGCACTGCTGGTATTTAATGGTGTCTATACTGAAGTCTTATTATCTATGTATAAATGGCTTTTTACATACAAGTTGTTGAGACCTGCGCGAACGAACGAGCAGGGAGTGGAGAATCAGACTAAGGAAGCCGTGAATATGGGTAAATGGGGTTTTATTAAAGCAGCACAGGACGAATGTTAATGACTGACCTGGGGAAAACGGACTCAGTCGCAGACTAAATACACAGGACAAGGCGAAAATAACAGGCAACAGGTGATCAGAATCGGGAATTAACACGAGGTAAGGAGGGGGGCGTGGCACACACGAGGATCGTACGAGCAGGTCATGACACAAGTCTCCAAACACAAGGACAGATCATTAAGATATTAGTTATTATTATTATTTTAATTCTTGTAATATACAGCTGTTACTTTTTCTCATCATTCGTTGTCCCACAGACATTATTTTAAAATGAGTCAACATGAAAATGTTGGAGCAAAAATGACTGCATTTTAAAAAATTTACATGTTAAAATGATGGCAGCATATTGTGCCTCTGACTACCATTTCGGGCATCAGTGAAAATGGTCGGATTGTGCAGAAAAACTGCAACACGCAAATACATCATCCATGCAATGTCTGATCAGCACCCCTGATGAAGAAATCTGTCACATTAGTGCTTCATTCATCAAAATCGTTATCGGCATTTTGCGTTATTCTAGGCTCGTTTTCACTTTAAGTTGTAGATTTGAAGTTGTAAAACCAACATAATAAAGGCAGAATCACCTTGTGCTCTAATTTGAATAATCGAAAAGAGGAAATACGACAACATTAGTGGTAACACTTTATAAGTTCCGTAGTTAACAGGTAAATATGCAGGAAGTAAGCAGCAACAAAGGAGTAGCGCTTCATTAACACCTAAATTGGTACTATTAACTACTAAGGAGTTATGCTTAATTACTCAATAGGTAATAGTGAACTAATTATTGTAGTAGTTCTCTATTACTTCATTAGGAACTATTGAGTATTGCTGGTCTCATTGGGAATTATGTACTAACTATGGATTATTTCTAATAACTACTAGTTCATTACTCATCAAATGAACAGTGCTTTTTTTTTGGACTAACAGGAACTTACAGCCTACTGTTCTGAATGGTTTTTGCCATTTTTTTTTCCTTTTGGAATAACAGGCTTGTTTCTTCCTACTTGTTTGTATGACATACAACTTATTCTACAAAATATTACTACCTAAAATATGTATACAGTACCTACATTTTAATTATTTACCTCACTTCAGTCCGTGTGCCAGTGTTCTTCAAACTGTGCTTTGAAATCCAACTGAAGGGATGGTCAAACAGAGACTCGTGTTTTGCCACATGCTGTGCTCCACCACATATTGTTGATATTTTCTAAACATTAAGAAATTAATGTATGCATTTTAAATAAGGAATGACGTCTTACTAATGACCTAAATAAAACTAATTGTAATTCATTAGTAATGAATGTGGCGTTACTGACTTCTTCCATAGGAGTTACTAAAGAACAAGAACAGTATTATAAAGTGAAACACACCGTAACTCATTAGTAATTAATGTGGCGTTACTGACTTCTTCCATAGTAGATACTAAAGAACAAGAACAGTATTATAAAGTGAAACACACTGTAACTCATTAGTAATGAATGTAGTGTTAGAGTAAGCTATTTCTTTCACAAACATTTACTGAGTTCTTTTTAAGCGGTTAATAAGAACAATGAATGTTAACATTATTTGTTTCACTTAAACATTTACCAATTTAGGTGTTAATGAAGCGCTACTCCTTTGTTGCTGCTTACTTCCTGCATATTTACCTGTTAACTACGGAACAGTATTGTAAAGTGTTACCACATTAGTTAACCTACATCCCTGTCAAGTGATTTGCAGTCACACCTCAACGATCCACGCGTGTACTTACATCATAGAAAAAAATTAACATATTATAAATATGTATTATTACGAAAGTGGACGTTTCGTGTCGCAGCAATGAATATATAAATTATACTAATAAGCAGTGGGACGTATCGCCGTACGTGTTTAAACGTACTGTGACTAAGAGACAATGCAGGTCTTTGCCGCAGGTACGTATTTCTGCATCACTTTACGTTTTTGATTACGGATTCTTTGCGTGGTCGTGATGAGCCACAGAAGACTGTTTAATGGAGGTGTGCGTGCCATTAAACTACACTCACCTAAAGGATTATTAGGAACACCTGTTCAATTTCTCATTAATGCAATTATCTAATCAACCAATCATATGGCAGTTGCTTCAATGCATTTAGGGGTGTGGTCCTGGTCAAGACAATCTCCTGAACTCCAAACTGAATGTCAGAATGGGAAAGAAAGGTGATTTAAGCAATTATGAGCGTGGCATGGTTGTTGGTGCCAGATGGGTCAGTCTGAGTATTTCACAATCTGCTCAGTTACTGGGATTTTCACGCACAACCATTTCTAGGGTTTACAAAGAATGGTGTGCAAAGGGAAAAACATCCAGTATGCGGCAGTCCTGTGGGCGAAAATGCTTTGTTGATGCTAGAGGTCAGAGGAGAATGGGCCGACTCATTCAAGCTGATAGAAGAGCAACTTTGACTGAAATAACCACTCATTACAACCGAGGTATGCAGCAAAGCATTTGTGAAGCCACAACACGCACAACCTTGAGGCGGATGGGCTACAACAGCAGAAGACCCCACCGGGTACCACTCATCTCCACTACAAATAGGAAAAAGAGGCTACAATTTGCACGAGCTCACCAAAATTGGACAGTTGAAGACTGGAAAAATGTTGCCTGGTCTGATGAGTCTCGATTTCTGTTGAGACATTCAAATGGTAGAGTCAGAATTTGGCATAAACAGAATGAGAACATGGATCCATCATGCCTTGTTACCACTGTGCAGGCTGGTGGTGGTGGTGTAATGGTGTGGGGGATGTTTTCTTGGCGCACTTTAGGCCCCTTAGTGCCAATTGGGCATCGTTTAAATGCCACGGCCTACCTGAGCATTGTTTCTGACCATGTCCATCCCTTTATGACCACCATGTACCCATCCTCTGATGGCTACTTCCAGCAGGATAATGCACCATGTCACAAAGCTCGAATCATTTCAAATTGGTTTCTTGAACATGACAATGAGTTCACTGTACTAGAATGGCCCCCACAGTCACCAGATCTCAACCCAATAGAGCATCTTTGGGATGTGGTGGAACGGGAGCTTCGTGCCCTGGATGTGCATCCCACAAATGTCCATCAACTGCAAGATGCTATCCTATCAATATGGGCCAACATTTCTAAAGAATGCTTTCAGCACCTTGTTGAATCAATGCCACGTAGAATTAAGGCAGTTCTGAAGGCGAAAGGGGGTCAAACACCGTATTAGTATGGTGTTCCTAATAATCCTTTAGGTGAGTGTAGATAGAGAACTTGGTTCGGAGCGCAAAGGAAAATGGCTCTTAGAAGCTTTCTTTTGAACTGCAATCAGATATTGTCAGGGTCAGCCTCCCGCTGTGGTCCTTCCGTGCCCCTTCCCCGTTTGACCAGCAGGTGGTGCTGGTCATCCCGTCCATACGTCAGTCCTTGTTTCTCCCCTATCTCTTGTCTGGTCTCGTGGCTCAATGTATTAAGCATGTGCTGTCTGTTTGCCCCTCGGTCCTGAGTTCCCTCTTGTTGTGAGTTCGAATCCCGCCTCCTCTGTTTTTGTATTTTGCTCCCTAGTGTTTCATTTGAGTTTCTTTAGTTCTTGTGTCTGATTTTGTAGTTGGTTTTGGTTTTGTCCCTTGTGCCCCTGCTTGTGTCTTTACCTGTTTTATTCCCTAGTGTTGGTTTCTGTTTCCTTGATTAATTCTTAGTTTCCCTGATTGTTAGTGTCTTTGAGTTAATTGGTTTCACCTGTGTCCTGTTTCCCTAGTCTTTGTTAATCAGCCTCACCTGCCCTGTGTTAGTCATTACCCCTGTAGTATATTAGTTCCTGCCTTTGTTCTGTTCCCCGCTGGAGGATGGACCGGAGGCTTTTGCTCGTCGGCTGAAGGCCTGGGTCCAGGGTCTCCGGTATCCAGTTACTGGCCCAGGAGAAGCCACGGCCGCCTCCGCCGCTCCACCCGAGCCCTGCCCAGGGGAAGCCACGGCCGCTTCCGTCGCTCAGTCCGAGCCCTGCCCAGGGGAAGCCACGGCCGCTTCCGTCGCTCAGTCCGAGCCCTGCCCGGGGGAAGCCACGGCCGCTTCCGTCGCTCAGTCCGAGCCCTGCCCGGGGGAAGCCACGGCCGCTTCCGTCGCTCAGTCCGAGCCCTGCCCGGGGGAAGCCACGGCCGCTTCCGTCGCTCAGTCCGAGCCCTGCCCGGGGGAAGCCACGCCCGCTTCCGTCGCCCTGCCCGAGCCCTGCCCGGGGGAAGCCACGCCCGCTTCCGTCGCTCTGCCCGAGCCGCCCGTGCCTGGCCCACAGGGGGCCTCTGCTTCTGCTCTGCCCGCGCCCGGCCCACAGGGGGCCGCCGCCTCTGCTTCTGCTCTGCCCGCGCCCGGCCCACAGGGGGCCGCCGCCTCTGCTTCTGCTCTGCCCGCGCCCGGCCCACAGGGGGCCGCCGCCTCTGTTTCTGCTCTGCCCGCGCCCGGCCCACAGGGGGCCGCCGCTTCTGCTCTGTCTGCGCCCGGCCCACGGGAGGCCGCTGCCTCTGCGATGCCCCGGCCGCTCGCGCCCGGCCCACGGGGGGCCGCCGCCTCTGCTCTGTCTGCGCCCAGCCCACGGGGGGCCGCCGCCTCTGCTCTGCCTGCGCCCGGCCCACAGGAGGCCGCGCCTATGTACTCTGCCCCTGTTTCTCCATCCAAGCCCGTCCTGGCCCCATGCCCCGAGTTCTTGAGTCCGACCCCCATCCAATTGGACCCTTTTTGGCACTGGTGGGGGTCCAGCAAAGGACCGGCCTGGTTTTCTGTCTCCCGAAAGGGGAGACGGGGACATACCAAGCGGTCCAACCGCCCTGACCTAGTCCCTTCCGCATTGTCACCCTCTGGTCCCCATCCTTCATTCCCTTCTCCTTCGCCCTCCAGTCCCCGTTCCGGTCCTGTCCCTTCCTCGTCGGCGCCCTCTAGTCCTAGTTCCTGCCCCAGTCCTGTAGTCCCTTCCTCGTTGCCACCCTCTAGTCCCCATCCTACAGTCCCTTCCTTATCGCCCTCCAGTTCCCGTCCACATCCTGCAGTCCCTTCCTCACCGTCACCCTCCAGTTCCCGTCCTGCGGTCCCTTCCTCATTGTTCCCCTCTGGTCCCCATCCTTCCTTATCGTCCTCCAGTCCCCATTCCAGTCTTGTGCCCTCCTCGTCGTTCCCCAGTCTTGTAGTCCCCTCCTCGTTGTTGCCCTCCGTTCCCAGTTCCCGTCCTTGTCCTAGGGTCCCTTCCTCAGTGTCCTCCAGTCCTTCGCTCCCTTCCTTGTCACCCTCCGGTCCCTTTTCCCGTCCTGCCGTCATTGCCTCATCGCCCTCCAGTACCCGTCCTTGTTCACGTCCCACAGTCCCTTCCTTGTCACCCTCTGGTCCCAGTTCCCGTTCTCACTCCGCGGTCCCTTCCTCGTCGCCCTCCGGTCCCAGTTCCTGTCCTCGTCCTGCAGTCCCTTCCTCGCCGTCAACCTCCAGTTCCCGGCCTCCAGTCCATTCCTCATCGCCCTCCAGTTTCTGTCCCCGTCCTGCAGTCCCTTCCACCTCGCCCTCCAATCGGCCACCAGGCCCACACCCTACCCAACCTTTCCCTTTTATGTTTCCTGGCCAGCAGTCCCAAGGAGTCCCGTTGCTACCCTTCCCTTTCAGTTCATCTGCACCATTTCAGTCCCAGTCCCATGTTCCTGGTCCTTTCCCTTCTGTTTCCCCTCCATTTTGTTTTCCGCCTCATGCCCCAGGTTTTGTTCCTCCGTCCCCGCGTCCATTCCTGAGTCAGTTGGTTTTTGGTCCCCATGTTCTGTCTCCTGCTGTGTTTTCCCGTCTGGTCTTTTTGTCCCAGCTCCTGGTGTCTGCTCTGTCTATTTTCATGCCCTTCTTGTCTGAGTTTTTGGTTTTGTCTGTCCAGTTTCTCAGTTGTCGTTAGTCTGTTCCCTGTCCGGTTCTGCGTCTTGGTCCTGTCCATCCATCCTGTCTGTCCGGTTCCTTGGTTGTTGTTCGCTTGTTCCCCGTCCTACTCCGCGTCTGCGTCCTGTCTGCCTGTTCTCTGCGGCCCTGGCAGTGCCCCGGCGCGCGTCCGGTGTCCGCGCGTTAGGTGGGGGGTACTGTCAGGGGGTACTGTCAGGGTCAGCCTCCCACTGTGGTCCTTCCGTGCCCCTTCCCCGTTTGACCAGCAGGTGGTGCTGGTCATCCCGTCCATACGTCAGTCCTTGTTTCTCCCCTGTCTCTTGTCTGGTCTCGTGGCTCAATGTATTAAGCATGTGCTGTCTGTTTGCCCCTCGGTCCTGAGTTCCCTCTTGTTGTGAGTTCGAATCCCGCCTCCTCTGTTTTTGTATTTTGCTCCCTAGTGTTTCATTTGAGTTTCTTTAGTTCTTGTGTCTGATTTTGTAGTTGGTTTTGGTTTTGTCCCTTGTGCCCCTGCTTGTGTCTTTACCTGTTTTATTCCCTAGTGTTGGTTTCTGTTTCCTTGATTAATTCTTAGTTTCCCTGATTGTTAGTGTCTTTGAGTTAATTGGTTTCACCTGTGTCCTGTTTCCCTAGTCTTTGTTAATCAGCCTCACCTGCCCTGTGTTAGTCATTACCCCTGTAGTATATTAGTTCCTGCCTTTGTTCTGTTCCCCGCTGGTTCATCGCGTCGTGTCTAAGCTATTGTCTAAGCTCGTGTCTCTGATGTCTACGGCTGTCTGTGGTATGCCCTTGTCTCTGGTTTTCCCCATGGTTGTGTCTTGCTTTTCTAGTTAGTTAGTTAGTTAGTTAGTTAGTTAGTTAGTTAGTTAGTTAGTTAGTTAGTTAGTTAGTTAGTTAGTTAGTTAGTTAGTTAGTTAGTTAGTTAGTTAGTTAGTTAGTTAGTTAGTTAGTTAGTTAGTTAGTTAGTTAGTTAGTTAGTTAGTTAGTTAGTTGTTTCATGTGTGTTATTTAGTCTGGTTTATTCCTCCCTCTTTAGTTTTGACCCCTCGTGGTCCTTTTGGTTGTGTTTGTAGTGTTTTCTGTTTTATTTAATAAACCCCGTTTTGTTTGCTGGAGCCGCAAGTGGGTCGTCCGCCCCTTCTTTGTGTACCATGCCTCGTTCCCATTCCCGTGCCGTCCGGATCCATGACAGATATTCACAGAATACACCCGGCTGGCATTGTCTAATAATGTACAAGCTAATGTAGGCACAATACTGACGAAGTAACTCATTTTTCACTACTTTAATATAACAGCTGTTAGTATGATTTATACCCTTAGCGTTTCCTTGAATATCTCTATTTTGCTATAATAGAATGACTACAATGGAAAGCAGTGTACATTGGGCAAGTGGGCGATTGATTGAAAATGAATTTGCTGATGAGATGATAACAATTTCGGAGTTTGTTGCTGAGATTCAAACACTCACTCAGCAACAAGGTTTGTCAAGTTTATTATATTAAACATATACTGTATTAAAATCGTATATTATTACAGCATCAATTGTCCCAAAGCATAAAAAAATCACTACACACACGTGCACTGTGCTGTGGTGACGAATAATTACTCACTTTGATAATAAGAGTAGTAAAAATTGTTAAATACAACTACTAGTAGCAACAAGAATTGTAATTAAGAATATTATTAATACACGCATACATGCACATATTTCATTATATTTTTAAATAATTAAGTGTAAGTCCTCATTTAAAAAGAGAGAAATTCTACCTGTTTTTGACGTCTGAAGGTGTAAAAAAAATTACGTCTTTAGGCGTGAAAAATCGACATTTTTTGCATGTAAAAAATCAACACGTTGATTTTTCACATCTAAAATCATGCAAATTTGACGTCTCTGGCTGTTAATATTTGACGTCTTTAGCCGTAAAGTTTTAAGACGTTTTGGCCCCGTTGGCCTTCCATATACTGGGAACGTGTAGAGTCACATTTCCACCTTCATGACTCCCATGGACTAAATACAATCACGGACTATAAGAGTAAACATGCTGTTGCTCTGAACACTGACGCGTTGAATGTTTTCTTCGCACGGTTTGAGATAAACAGCTCTCACCACCTCAGAGATAACAGTCTGATCCCGGTGAGTGAGGACAGCGGCGCTGATTAGTCTGGCAGAGCGCAATGTGCTGAAGCAGGTGAGCATCAGAAAAGCTGCGGGACCAGACGGGATTTCAGGACGTGTTCTGCGATGCTGCGCTGATCAGCTGACTGGTGTTTTCACCAATATCTTCAATGAGTCTCTGGTTCAGTCTTTTGTGTCAACGTGCTTGCATCGCAGGCTAAGGATGACATAAAAATTTTCTTCCAACATTTTAACTCCAAAAGAGCTCTAAAAACTGAAATCACTAATCTTCAGGATAGTTATGGGTCTTATAACTGAAAATGAAATTGATATAGTAAATGAGTTTAATGATCATTTTACACGGGTGTTCACAGTAGAGAACACAAGTAACCTGCCACCATTTAGTACAAATACAGCGTCGTCTATGACAAATATATGTATAACTGAGGCTGATATGGTACAAAGCCTAGCTAAGCTAAATAAATCACAGGGCCCTGATGGCATCTTACCTATAATTTTAAAAGAGATGTGGGATATTATTAGCCAACCTTTAACATTACTATTTCAGAAATCCTTATCTACTGGTTTATGGAAGTAAATTAATGACAAAAGTCGTTGATGAAAAAAAACACGTTGAATTACACTTATCGAATAAAAACGCATTGCATTAATGACGCTTTGAATTTTTGGGGACTGTAATTTAATATCTGCATACATTTAAACATTGAACATTTCAACTGAAAACATTTCAATCGTAATTTCATTGCTTAAATATTCAGTACAAAAATATTCAGCTTCCAAAATTCAGTTACAAAAGATACGTATTTTAAAGTGCATGTTTATAATGTAACCACATGAATTCAGTTAATTTAATTTCGCCTCAAAATAAATTTCAAAAGAACAAATTCAGTTGAAAATATTCCATGTGTTCTATTCGCATCTTTATTATTCAAGCAGTAACATTCAGTCCTCTTATTTCTGCTTTACAATATTCAGTCCCGTTATTTTCGCTGTTTCAAATACGCTGCCACAATTTCAGTGGTTTATAATACGATCCGAAATTCAACCCTCTACATCCGGGACTAGCAGGATGAGCCATAGATTGCCGATAGAGTTCTCTTCGGGAACCGCGATCAAAATGGAGCAAGCGATCAGTACAAGCAGGGGCAGATTGGCCATCTGGCAATTCTGGCAAATGCCAGAAGGGCCGGACCATTTTTTAAATGTGGGCCGGTCAGTTTTTTTTTTTTTTTTTAAATATGTATTGTTTTACATGCAGGCTGCTTTTATCTCTTGCAAGATGTGAATATTATGTTGATGATGATGATGATGACGATGATAATAATAGTAATAATAATAATAATAAATGTTAAGCATTTGGCCCAATCGGCGACAGCCGGCTGGTTTCGAGATGGGCTGACCCAATCCGACCCAATCAGAGGTTACGCGGACGTAATCAAAATCTGGCAAGAATGTCAAACAGTAAGTGTAACACAAGCTAATTGTCAGAGATGGACCGTAAACAATGGAAAGGCAGTGCCGAAAAGCTCAGAGAAAGCAAAAAAAAGGCTCTAAAATCAGACGCTGCCAAATGCATAAAATTAACTGAAATATTCTCCAAAGGTTTAAATTCGGCTGCTGCATCGGAGGACAGTAGCGCGGTAGAGGAGGTAAGAAGAAAACAGAAAATATACTTCTAAGTCATTATACTAAAATATACTAAGTAGTTTTCAGACCATTCACGCTACATCTGACAGTTTTTGACAGTAACCTACACTGTGTTTAACAGTTGTAAGCTTAGCGTAGAACTCCCGTACATTTTAAAATGTCATTATCAGCAGATAACGTGGGATTTAGGGTATACAGACTGCTGTATGCTACTAGCAATATAGTCTAACATGCAAAAGAACCTATAGCTATAGCCATAGTACTGTAGGCATTTGTAGTGAACTCTGAATACATAGCTAGTCTTTAAAGTAAAACATTAAATACATGCATAGGTTGCAGTATGTAATTAATCCTTTGGTAGGGTGGAACATAGACTTCTATTACAGGCAATAGTGTAATATATCTACTGTATGCAATAGTTAGACAATGTAAAATGAGACATTGGCTTGCTTATGTTCTCCCTTGACTGAATCGTGTGTTCATCTATTCAAAACTAGAATGTTTCTGGACCCAGTGCAGATACTGTAGCTCAGCTGCTGCAGCAGAGTCAAGTATCATGGAGGTAGGAAGACAGCAATGAGAGAGACACACCCTGACACAAATGCTGAGAGTTTCTTAATACTGTGTATAGAAAACTGATATAGAAACCAGTTAGGGGTTGCCAGTGGGGGACTAGTTCACCACAGATGTCTGATCAGAGACAATGAGATGCAATCAATCCAGAATTCTTTTGATTCTTTATTCTTTCCACAAAGTTTCCAACAAGTACTGAGCATGCAAGTGCTAACAATCACTTTGGGGTATCCATGTGGGTTGGTGTGTATGTGTGGTCTACAACAAATTAGAATAAACAAATTAAGGAATCAGAAAGGTGTGTGTGTGTGTGTGTGTGTGTGTGATACACATTCACAGGTTACTCCTATCATAAGTAATAGCAGACAAACGGCATAAACAGACAGCACACGGACTCTACAAGATTCACAGATTGTTTTTGTTCCAGTCACATACATTGCATGTTTAAATATCTATTACATATGGTACTGCTTATATTATTTCACCATCTGTACACCAATATAAGTAGTGAATGTGCGTGTCCGTGGGTGGGGCTGTGTCAGTGTGGTAATGTGGGCTGGTGTGGCTACAGTGCCAGGGCTGAATTTTTGTCCCAGTCCGCCCCTGAGTACAAGTACTAATTGACTTAATGGCAGCAGATTTTTGTTGATTGTGTTATTTATGTTTCTTGTCGTTTACTGGTCAATACAATAACTTATTGCAACCCCAACTAGTAGGTTTTTATGTAAGTAATTCGCTAGCTACATTAATTATCACCAAACTTATCTTGCTAACGTAAGATGCCTGCGGGCAACTACAAGGTTTACACACCCAAGAGTTTAAATCAGCGTGATAAATTTATGATATTGACAGTCAGTTATGAAAGCTGCTGGCAACAGGTATAATGGCAAGGGCACCAGCAACTGACTTATACCTTGATGGAATTTGTATAAATAGTGCATTATAACTATTATGTAAGAAAACAAATGTTTAGCACGATATTATACACTGATGACGATATGAATGTTCATAAACACGACGCGATATTTCACGGCCCAGCCCTGTCCGATGCCGTTTCATTGTCACCGTCTTTTCCTTAATTAATTAGGCATATTATACTTTCAAAGTGCTATTAAGGTCCCTTCTGGTGTCATCGCCGACGTCACGGACCTGTCAGTCCCCAAGTCGACGACTATATCCCCCTGTTCCCCTTGCAAGCTAGCAAAGTGCTATTAAGGTCCCTTCTGGTGTCATCGCCGACATCACAGACTTGTCAGTCACCAAGTCGACGACTATCCCCCTGTTCCCCTTGCAAGCTAGCAAAGTGCTATTAAGGTCCCTTCTGGTGTCATCGCCGACATCGCGCACCTGTCAGTCCCCAAGTCGACTACTATCCCATCCCAATAAGTTTTCGTATTGACCAGTAAACGACAAGAAACATAAATAACACAATCAACAAAAATCTGCTGCCAAGTCAATCAGTACTTGTACTGATCGCTTGCTCCATTTTGGTAGCGGTTCCCGAAGAGAACTCTATCGGCAATCTTTGGCTCATCCTGCTAGTCCCGGATGTAGAGGGTTGAATTTCGGATCGTATTTTAAACCACTGAAATTGTGGCAGCGTATTTGAAACAGCGAAAATAACGGGACTGAATATTGTAAAGCAGAAATAAGAGGACTGAATGTTACTGCTTGAATAATAAAGATGCGAATAAAACACATGGAATATTTTCAACTGAATTTGTTCTTTTGAAATTTATTTTGAGGCGAAATTAAATTAACTGAATTCATGTGGTTGAATTATAAACATGCACTTTAAAATACGTATCTTTTGTAACTGAATTTTGGAAGCCGAATATTTTTGTACTGAATATTTAAGCAATGAAATTACGATTGAAATGTTTTCAGTTGAAATGTTCAATGTTTAAATGTATGCAGATATTAAATTACAGTCCCCAAAAATTCAAAGCGTCATTAATGCAATCCCACTGCGCATAGTGACGTCGGAATGACATCTTTAATATGTCGTTTTTGGACGTCCAATTTTGGTCCACTGAAGGGGTTGTTTTGTAACGCCAGGCGACGTCTTTTTTTGACGTCTAATGAACGTCTAGTATTGACGGCCGTGGGACCTCCATGTATGGGCTATTTATAGTCCAAATGTGGTCGTTGTGGACGTCTTATAATACCAAAAGCAGACTAATTTTAGACATTGTGTATGTCGTGTCTCGACTAAATTCATATATAAATGAACAATTTCACCATGCTTTCAATTAAAACTTAAATTTAAATAACGTATTGCTGCGATGGGCAGATGGAGGTATCGCGAGCAGAGAAACACGAAGACTACTCTGTCGGGGAACATCCACTCAATTAATAATCCGTACAAGGATTACATCAGGCACCCAAAGAGCACCAAACATAATTATATGCAAGAAACACACAGTTGTCAGACAACGAACTGTAAGACGCATCCACGGTGGGACATTTGTGTAAGCTAATTACACACGAGGATCAGACCGGGTACACACAAGACACATATAAACACATGCGCAACAATAAGGAATTACCTATTAATTAACAATAACAGCAACAACACAACAATGGCTATTTACAACTGCACGCGGGGCATGCTGGGACATGAGCCCCGCCGGTGCTACAGTGTATACAACAGAACAGTACAGAGCTAAAGTATCATGAAAAGTAAAAAACATAATTTAGCATTAACCTGGTTTAGCAAGCTGGATGTTAATTTGTTCGACCGGGCATCAAGCTGCTGCCAGATTTTGAAATCCCGCGTTCTGCACGTGCACAAAAGTGTCCGCGAGGGACGTGGATAAAACTGTTACAGCTGCTCTGCACTACTCAGTTTTCACATGGTTTTCAGAACGAACATAAAATCATATCAGCGCAAATGCACATAAAATACGTACGCATTGGCATAATAAATCATGTTTGTTTCGAAATAATCATCTGTATTCACATTTATTATGTTGATAACAACAATGTTGATATTTGTAAATAAAACTATATTTCCTGCACCTGTCATAGTCGTCCAAATAACGTCAAAAAAATTACGTTCAAATGTTGAATGTCATATTGACGTGCAAGTTGGGTCATGGATGGACGTTCAAATTGTGGACCTAGTTTGGACGTTGTATAAATGTCCAGAATTGGTCATGGACTGACGGACCTAATATAGACATGATCTGCACGCCTATCCGACGTCCAATGTTTAGTGGGATGCGTTTTTATTCGATAAGTGTAATTCAACATGTTTTTTTTCATCAACGACTTTTGTCATTAATTTACTTCCATACTGGTTTGGTACCTTCTGATTGGAAGCATGCTAATATAGCACTCATATTCAAAAAAGGGGATAGACGTAATCCAGCAAACTAT
The DNA here is from genome assembly GCF_048594095.1 of Paramormyrops kingsleyae. Taxonomy (NCBI): domain Eukaryota; kingdom Metazoa; phylum Chordata; class Actinopteri; order Osteoglossiformes; family Mormyridae; genus Paramormyrops; species Paramormyrops kingsleyae. The sequence goes on from NW_027326055.1 coordinate 37,824, forward strand.
AGACCAATCAGTTTAACTTGCATAATTGGAATGGTAATGGAAGCTATAATCCAAGGGAAAATGGTAGATTACCAGGATTCAAATAACATTCTGAGGGATAGCCAACATGGATTTAGGAGAGGTAGGTCCTGTTTAACTAATCTACTTGAGATCTTTGAGGAAGTTACAAGAGAAATTAATCACAAAAAAGCTTATAACGTGATCTACTTAGATTTCCAGAAGGCCTTTGATGTTGTCCCCCACAAACAGTTCTTGCTTAAGCTCAAAGCTGCAGGGATTTTAGGAACTGTAGCAGCTTGAATCGAAAACTGGTTAACAAACAGGAAGCAGCAGGTAGTTATTAGAGGCACAATGTCACAGTGGGCCTGCGTTCATAGTTGGGTACCACAGGGTTCTGTTTTAGGACCATTATTGTTCCTAATTTACATTAATGATATTGACACGAATACATACAGTAAACTGGTTACATTTGCAGACGACACCAAGGTGGGTGGTGTAGCAGATACTAAATTAGCAGCACAGAGGCTACAGCGGGATCTTGATTTAATTAATTGTGGACCTAGTTTGGACTTTGTATAGATTTGTATACAGGGCGAGAGGGCTGATACCTGGCAGATGAAATTTAACATAGATAAATGTAAGGTAATCCTTGCAGGGAGCAGAAATATAAAGTACAGATATTTTATGGGTTCCACTGACATAAAGGTAGCTGATTATGAGAAAGACCTCGGTGTGTATGTTGATGCTTCCATGTCCCACTCCCGCCAGTGTGGGGAAGCAATAAAAAAGGCCAATAGGATGTTGGGAGTTTAAGTCAAGGGAGGTGATGCTACGATTATACAATTCCTAGGTAAGATCCCACCTATAATATTGTGTGCAGGTTTGGTCACCATACCTTAAAAAGGATATTGCTGCCTTGGAAAAGGTTCAGTGTAAGGCTACAAGAATGATTCCTGGTCTTAGAGGAATGTCTTATGATGAGAGGTTAGCTGAGCAGAATCTGTTCAGCCTCACACAAAGGAGATTAAGGGGGGACATGATCCAGGTATATAAGATTCTAACAGGTCTCGATGCTGTTCAGCCAAATGGCTACTTTAATATTAGTTTAAATACTAGAACTTGTGGCCATAGGTGGAAATTAGCGGGAGAACATTTTAAACTGAATTTAAGAAAACACTTCTTTACACAGCATGTATTTAGAGTATGGAATAGTCTTCCTGGTAGTGTAGTGCAAGCTAAAACCCTGGGTTCCTTTAACACTAGAAAGACTGACTGGGTCAATTGACCCAAATCAAACAAAATCACTGCTATTTCTCATTGAAGTTCTTGCTACAAAAATCTGAAAAAAGTTAGCTTCTGTTAGCTTTCGTTTGACAGCTCATGCATATTTTGGCCAAGCATTTGCCGCAAACAAGACGCTTGCACGTGTCACAGGTAGTGACAGTTTTGTTGCGTTTACAAGCGACCGTGACTTGACAGCTGACTCTTCTCTCAAGTTGCCCTGTCGGTGATGGTGTTATGACTATTATGTTATTGTTATTATGACTTGGTTATCTAATTCATTTGCATGACATTACGTCAATTGACCCAGTCAGTCTTTCTAGGTATATACTGCTGTAAAATACTAATTTCACCAGCAACTTCATTTGTGTTACCATGTTCTGTTCAAGAATGATAAAAAAATAAAAGTCAGATTTTTTCAGATTTTTGTAGCAAGAACTTCAATGAGAAATAGCAGTGATTTTGTTTGATTTGGGTCAATTGACCCAGTCAGTCTTTCTAGTGTTAAGTATTTTGTCTATTTATCCGCGGTCGTTACACGTCACTTCCTGTATGCCGGCGGGTCAGTTATGTGTGGACATAAGCGGCTCTGAAGTTTTCGAACTGCACAAGGAAGCAAAGGAATAATTTAGTAAGGATTTTTAGCTTCAAACTACCCTCTTAGCTCACAAGCAGGCAAAGTGGTACGTTGTACTTTGAGTTTTATCGTTGTTTGTATGTCATTTTTAGCGAATATGTAATTGATGTATTTTCTTTGTATTTGTCCTGTATCTTTAGTTTTACGGTGTTTACGGCGGTGCTTAGGCGCTGTAAATAAACATCTGTGTTCAAGACACTTGGGACTTCGCTTGGTGACTAAGAGCGGCACAGTAAAGCACTTATCTGCTTCGGCGAAAGCTCCGAGAGCAAGTCAGTGAAGCTGCGCACGAAGAACAGAAGTCTGCGAGCGATCGAGAGAGAAAGAGGCGCAGCACGCTCGGGAAAGGCCACATTTGGAACGGTAACATTTGAATATAGGAGCAAGCAGACAAGAGAAGGCTAAGCAAGCAAGAACCTTAAAGTTGTGTCTTGGAAGTAGCGCAAGTACTTGTAAACTGCAGCTAAATTTTCAATTGTGCCGTATCTTATTTGTGCTTAAAGGCAATTGTGAATATTTACGTCGTCCGTAACTAGTAAACTAGCAAAGCAACCATAAGTGCCGTATTTCTGAATTAGCCAATTTAAGATTTCTGCGTGAAACATTTAATAATTTATATAAGTTAATACAAGTGTGTCATTTATATTAACGTTGTTCTAAGGTCATGTTTAACATTTTCCACTGTTTGACCTTTATATAGTTCATTGTGATTTTCAAGTATTTAAGTCTGGCATTTGTAGTTTTGATGTGTGTTTATGTAAGGGTGTACCTAAGGCAATTTAAGTTATATTTATGCATTTATTGAAAGCCCCTAGTAACTTAAGGAAAGACACGTTTCTCCTGAACTCACATACTTAAGGTATTTGTCACAACACATTTAACATGTCAGCCACTAAGGAGTCCATCTATCAAGTAAGCCATGCTGGCCCTTCCACAGAAGATGTTAGCGATGCAGAGAACCACACCCTACCACCGCAGTTTGAACCCAGTATAGAAACTGAAGTAGCTGCTCAAGACGGTCAACCCCAGGCAGGAATAGTTATCATACAGCAGACTCCAGATTTCAAGAGGAGCCAACATACACGTAAACTAACCGAAAAGGGAAAGGAGCTGCTAGATGGCAAATTGAATAATCTGAAAAGGGATTTTGAAGGGTTGTATGGAAGGTGGAAGTATCATGTGAACGGTTTGAAAAGATCCATTAAGAATAATGATGATGCAGATTTAATTAATGAGGTTGTGAGCACGATTAATACCATACAATCTGATGTTGATAATATTTATGACAAAATCAGAGATATTACAAGTCCAGAACCTGAAATTCGGAGGAAAAATGACACATGCCATGCAATCACTAGGGTTGCCAATGAAAGGGCCCGATGCTACCTCGATGGAGTCTCTGACCTTGAAATCTTATCCTGGCCTGATGCTGAGTCAGTATTTGACACCACAGTGTCCAGTGTCATCTCTACAACTACCAGTAAGTCAAAGACTGGTTCTAAGGGATCCAAGCAATCTTTCTACAAGTTACTACAGAAGAAACCGCAAGCAGCAGCTGAGGTAGCAGCCACGCAAGAGGTAATCAAACTAATGAAGGCACAACATCAGTATGAGGAAGAAATTCGAAATCTTGAGGTGGAGCATCAAAGGTTAATGGCAGAGAGAGAAGTGGAAGAAAGGGAAATAGAAGCGGAGAAGGCAAGAAAAAGAGCTCAATTTATCTCAGGAAGCACAGCTAGAAAATTGAGATTGGAGGAGAAAAGGAAAGAAGTTGAATGGTTGAAGGAACTGAAAAGGCACAATGTAGCACTTAGGCTGCAAGTATATACCGAAAGCATTACCGGTGATGAAGAAGAATGCTTACCTTCTCCCTCTCAGCAAAGCCAAGAGGATTATCTTACTCAACCAAATTTACCAGTCTTTCTCCCTCAACCAGTTATGCCCACCAAAGTTTCTTCCTTGTATCCTCCCATGTTCACCTCAGCACCTTCCCTACAACAAAATAGATTTATACAAACCCCAACCCCACCACCAGCCACATTTGCCACCTTTCATGAATCTTCTAATGACCTTGTAAGAACACTTGCGGAAGCAATTACAGCCAATCGCATTCCAATTCCAGAACCTACTGTTTATTTAGGAGACCCTCTAAAATACAATGATTGGAAGCTGTCCTTCCAGACACTAATTGATCGTAAGAACCTGCCAACTCAAGAGAAACTGTTTTTTCTGCGTAAGTATGTTGGTGGTCCAGCCAAGAGAGCAATAGAAGGACATTTTTTGGTTGGAACAGAAACTGCTTACCGTGCTGCTTGGGACATACTTGAAGAAAGATTTGGAAATCCATTTGTAATTGGCAAGTCATATCGAGACAAGACACAATTATGGCATAAGATTAGCCCCAAAGACAGTAATGATCTACGTGAATTTGTAGATTTTCTGAGCAGCATTGAATCTGCCATGCCCTACTGTATGTTCAAGGTTTACAAGCTCTAGATGACTGTATCGAAAACCAAAGGATCGCATCCAAGTTACCAGATTGGTTGAGTTCACGCTGGAACAGAACAGTCACAAAGTTCCAGGATGAACACATGAGGTTCCCTGATTTTAAATATTTTGTAGCATTTCTCAACAAAGAAGCCCGAATTGTGTGCAACCCTATCACATCTTTGCAAGCAATGAAGTCATCGGATCATGAAAAGACCCAACGGACCCGAAGCTTCGGTGCCAAAACGCTTACCACTAATTCCTCCGAGAGAACAAATATTATGTGCATTTTTTGCAAGAAACAAGGCCACATTCTCCATAATTGTCGCAAGATTATGAGTAAGCCAGTTGAAGAAAGAGTTAAATTTGTACAAATGGAGAAGTTATGTTTTGGCTGTCTTAAGGGCGGTCATAACTCCAAAAGCTGCGCATCGAGAAGTGTATGTGAAAAATGTGGAAAACGTCACCCCACATGCCTACATCAGGACTGTGAGAAGAAGGATAAAGAACAAAGACTAAGAACCTATCAAGAACAACCAAAGATGAACCAAGAGTATAGGGAAAGGAGATCTGAACCAACAACAATACAAGAATTTAAGCAAGCAACCTCCAACAGAGTTGTACAAGAAAGAGGCAACACCCATACCTCACCAATTGTTCCAGTTTATGTTTCAACAGTAGCTGAACCAGACAAGGAAATTTTGGTGTATGCGTTGCTTGATAGCCAGAGCGACACTGCATTCATCCTCAGGGACATATCGGAGATGCTGAATGTCAAGAAAGAATGTGTGAAGCTTAGAATTTCCACTATAACTTCAAAAACAAAAGTTGTCATGCCAAAAAATGAAAGGACTTCAAGTTAGAGGCATTAAATCTGAAACAAAAATCAAGCTCCCAACCACTTATACAAGAAATTACATACCTGTAAATAGATCTCACATACCCACAAGCGAAACAGCACGATCTTGGCCTCATCTAGAACACTTAGCGGATGAAATGTCTCCTGAACTTGACTGTGAAGTAGGATTGTTAATTGGTTATAATTGTCCCCAAGCCTTACTTCCCAGAGATGTCATCAGTGGCAAAGAAGACCAGCCATTTGCACTGAAATCTGTGTTGGGTTGGAGCATCGTTGGTTACAACAATTCCAGCGATGACTATGAAGATGAAATAGGTGAGTCACCGTATCATCTCGAAGCAAGTTTTGCCAAGCATCACGCCTCCAGGCAAGCTCAAGTCTGACGTCCACTTTGTCTTTAGAAACCAAATAAAAGAAATGTTTGCTCTGACAGATATAATTAAACTCATTGAGTCAGATTTTAATGAAAGGACTAGTGAAATTTCAATATCACAAGAAGATATTCAGTTTTTAGCAAAGCTGAAGGAAGGGATCAAACAAAGGCAAGATGGGCACTATGAGATGCCATTGCCCTTTAAGGAAGTGAGGCCAAATCTGCCAAACAACAAGGCTTGTGCTGAACACCGATTAAAATGTTTGAAGAAACGTCTGATAAAGGATGAACAGTACTGCAAGGACTATGTGGCTTTCATTAAAGATATTTTAGTACAAGGCGACGCGGAAAAGGTTCCAGAGATGGAGTTAAACAATCAGCCGACATGGTATACCCTCATCATGGGGTTTAACACCCCCAGAAGCCAGGCAAGATCCGTGTTGTCTTCGACTGCTCTGCAAGATTTAAGAATACATCACTGAATGGACATCTGCTGACGGGACCAGATCTCACAAATACCATTGTAGGGGTCTTGTGTCGTTTCCGGAAGGGGAAGGTGGCCATTATGTGTGATGTGGAGCAAATGTTTCACCAATTTTATGTCGCACCACGAGATCAGGACTACCTCAGATTCCTGTGGTGGGAGGAAGGCAACATGGAAGCACCATCGTATGCCTCATATGCATTGTATGCATCGTATCGTGTTTCGTATGAAGGTACACCTGTTTGGCGCTGCCTCATCCCCTGGATGTGCAAATTTTGGCCTCAAGCATCTTGCTGCGCAGGGTGAAGACAAATTTAGTCAAGCTACAGTGAAGTTCATAAAACGTCATTTTTATGTCGACGATGGTTTGACTAGTGTGGACTCTGAGGTAGAATCTATCCAGCTTGTGAGAGAAGCAAGAGATCTCTGTAACATTGGGAGACTCCGCTTGCACAAATTCATCACCAACAGTAAAGATGTAAGTGGCACGATCCCAAGGGAGGAATGCGCAAAAGGTGCAACTGACATGAATATGGCTCTAGGAGAACCAAAAATTGAAAGGGCGCTTGGGGTCCAGTGGTGCATAGCTTCAGACACTTTACAATTTAGAGTATTAGTGAAGGAAAATCCATTCACCAGAAGAGGAGTGCTATCTACGGTGGCCTCCATATTTGATCCTCTTGGGTTTGTAGCCCCTTTCATACTGATAGGGAAAAAGATTCTACAAAGGATGTGTCAAGATAAGATGGATTGGGACGAGCCACTTCCTAACGACCTTAGGCTGCCTTGGGAAGCTTGGCTGCAAGACCTCCATAACCTGTCTTCAGTTCAGATACCAAGGTGGTATGTACCATTCACATTCACTGAAGTTCAACAGTATGAACTACATCATTTTTCTGATGCTAGTGTGTCCGGCTATGGAGGGTGTTCATACCTCCGAGCTGTGACTAAATCTGGAAAGGTCCACTGTGCTGTTGTTATGGGGAAAGCGAGAGTTGCCCCTACTAGGGTAACAACAATTCCGAGATTGGAGCTCTCGGCCGCAGTTGTGGTTGTGAGAATGAGTGATTTGCTCAAGAAAGAACTGGAGCTGGAAAATGCCCATGATTACTTTTGGACCGACTCCAAGGTTGTCCTTGGTTATATTAACAATGACGCTAGGCGGTTCCACGTGTTCGTGGCCAATAGAGTTCAGCGCATCCGGTCGAGCACAGAACCCAGCCAATGGAACTATGCTACCTCAGAAAATAATCCAGCTGACCACGCTTCTCGAGGGCTGACTGCGAGGGAACTTGTAGAGTCAAACTGGTTTACGGGACCAGGCTTTTTATGGCAAGGAGAACTCCCTGAAGAGGAAGAGACTAAGGCAGGGGAGATTCATGAAGAAGACCCAGAACTCAAAAGAGCCCACGTTTACATAACTGAAGCAGAGGAAGGGAGATCTTTATCAGATCATCTGCAAAGGTTCTCTGATTGGAAGAGGGTGACTAAAGCCATAGCAAGACTCAAACGCCATGCAAGGGTGGTAAAAATCCAATGAAGCTAGTACGCTTGAAGAAAGAATGGATGCTGAACGGTTCATAATTCGTATGGTTCAAGCAGAAGTGTTTAGTGATGAAATTAAGTCTCTAAAGCAAAGGAAGGAAGTATCTTTGAATAAATCAACCAAATTATACATGTTAAACCCATTTGTAGATGAACATGGTATCCTGAGGGTGGGAGGAAGACTAACACAAGCCGCACTCCATCCTCATGTTAAACACCCAGCCATCCTTCCGAATGGACATCACGTGTCTCGGTTGCTTATAAAACACTGCCATGAAAGGGTCAAGCACCAAGGTCGTGGAATGACCATTAATGAAGTACGCTCCAATGGAATTTGGGTTTTAGGATGCAGCAATGAAGTGTCATCCCTCATTTATAAATGCATTAAGTGCAGGAAGTTGAGAAGGGGTAATCAAGAACAAAAAATGGCTGATCTACCACCAGAAAGGATGGAAGCCACCCCTCCATTCACTTATAGTGGAATGGACTGCTTTGGGCCATTTTACGTTAAGGATGGGAGAAAGGAGCTGAAGAAATATGGGCTACTATTCACCTGCATGTGCTCAAGGGCTGTCCATTTGGAGGTATTGGATGACCTTAGTACTGATGCCTTCATAAATGCGCTTCGCTGCTTTGTCGCTATTCGCGGCAATGTAAGCCAACTCCAAAGCGACCAAGGCACCAATTTTGTAGGTGCAAGGAAGGAATTCTTGGAATTGATGAGGGGAATGGAACCGGAATGTGTGAAGGAGTTGGGATGCAACTTTGTTATGAACCCACCTGCTTCCAGTCATATGGGCGGTGTCTGGGAGAGACAGATCCGGACTGTACGGAGCATCCTAACTGCAATCTTAGACCAGTCTGCCAGAAGACTGGACAGCTCCTCATTAAGAACGTTCATGTATGAAGTGATGGCCATCGTGAACAGCCGACCATTATCTACAGAACACCTTAATAATCCGACAGGACCAGAACCCTTAACACCGAATCACTTATTGACGATGAAATCCTCAATTATTGCACCACCACCTGGACAGTTCGTGAGGGAAGATCTTTATCTTCAGAAGAGATGGAAAAGAGTTCAGCTTCTAGCAAATGAATTCTGGGTTAGGTGGAGGAAAGAATACCTTTTAAATTTGCAACAGAGAAGTAAATGGAACAAGAACCAAAGAAACACTAAAATAAATGACATTGTCCTACTTCAGGATGATGCTCTACCAAGGAATCAATGGAAGATGGCCAAGGTGGTTGAAGTCTTCCCAGGGAGTGATGGAAGGGTCAGAAGGCTTAAACTGCTGATGAGTGACATAACACTAGATAGTAAGGGCACACGCACAAGTAAACCTGTTTATCTTGAAAGACCATAAGACGGTACTATTACTTGAAGCTGATTAAATTTAAGCATAAAAATTGCCTTACGCAGTATAAGTGTGGTCATCCATTGAGATATTTTTGTATAATGTTCCTGTCAAAGCACTTAATTTAATAACTCTGTAATTCTGTTAAGAATCACACATTGTGTGATGGTGGGAGTGTGCTGACAGTTGTAAATCTTTGTTTTAAATTGTATCCATTTAGTTCCATTTTTTCAGTAGATTTGTCTGATTTTGATTAATTTCTTCTGTGTTACATTTTAATTTAATATTGCATACATTTCAGAATGGATAAGAATTTTATTTGATTAAGGGTTGTTTCCTTTAAGTATTTTGTCTATTTTACCGAGGTCGTTACACGTCACTTCCTGTATGCCGGTGGGTCAGTTATGTGTGGACATAAGCGGCTCTGAAGTTTTCGAACTGCACAAGGAAGCAAAGGAATAATTTAGTAAGGATTTTTAGCTTCAAACTACCCTCTTAGCTCACAAGCAGGCAAAGTGGTACGTTGTACTTTGAGTTTTATCGTTGTTTGTATGTCATTTTTAGCTAATATGTAATTGATGTATTTTCTTTGTATTTGTCCTGTATCTTTAGTTTTACGGTGTTTACAGCGGTGCTTAGGCGCTGTAAATAAACATCTGTGTTCAAGACACTTGGGACTTCGCTTGGTGACTAAGAGCGGCACAGCATGGTTTGTTAGTAGGTTACAATCTGAAGATTCTATTAAACAACAACCATTTTTAATGACCACAAATGCCTTCCCTTCATTTTTTTAAGAAAAAAAAGAGTGTGGAAAAATTAGACAGGATGTGGGAAACACGTTGAACTTAGTTTGATGTTGATTGGTTTAAAAATGAAGGAGTTATTACGATTTATCCTACTGCAATATTGATACTTGGTTATAGGTCACATACAGGTGGTGTATGGTGGAACAGGTGTTACGGGAAATTAAGTTCCCCCATGTTTCTCTGTCGCACGCTGATTCAAAATCATTATGTCACCCGCTATTTTATCGTTACACGGCTTCTCTTTAGTTAGACGGTTTCTTTGTCATTTTAATGTCTTTCTACGTAGTTCTTGAGGTAATCAAGCCATATATTTTAAAACATCACATGCCTTTTTGATGTCTCTTTGTTTTACAGATACTAAATTAAATTATTGAATTTGCTGGATAGAGATATTTCTTCATGAAAATGGTACTCTTGCTTGTAAGACTATATTATGCGTGACGATCTACTGTATTCACATGTAATAATGTGTCCGAATGATTTTCAGACATCATACATACCTCTTTGCCTAAATATTAGGGGAAACATTATTTCCTGACATCCAGGATATTTGGTTCCCCCTGTTAAAACAGGCATACAGCAACTCTGGACCTCAGTATTAATAAAACCACTGTATCCTCATGTAATTATATACCTGAGTGATTTTCAGACATCACACATACCTCTTTGCTTAAATATTAGGAGAAACATTATTTCCTGACATCCATTCTAAACCATTCTAAATATTGTATATAATATGGTCAGGTCAGGTCAGGTTGGGGAGCATGTGCTGATGCAGCATGTTCCCACACCCACCACACAGCGAAACTCCTCGGGATTCCGGCCAGTGATCCCTCAGACAGATACACAGTCCAGTCCCACCCTCCGGAAATGGCCATCCATCTGCCGCAGCCAGGTGGTAAGTGGGCGTCCCTTTCTCCTGGTCCAGCCGCATGGGTCCTCAGCAATGAGGATCCTGTGAGCCGAATCGCCCTCAAGGAAACGCACCACATGGACGTAGTGCCATAACTGACGCTCCCTCACAATGCAGGTAATGTGCCTCATTCGGGACTCCTCTAGCAACCGCTCATTCAACACAAAGTCAAACCAGCGTTGCCCAAGGACTCTCCAAAGAGACACAGTACCGAAGGAGTCCAGTCTTCGTCTCGGCTCACTGGATAGCGTCCATGTCTCACAGCCATATAGCAGGACAGGGAGCACCAGGACTCTAAAGACTTGGACCTTCGTCCTCTTGCAAAGATATCGGGAGTGCCACACACCCCTTTCCAGCGACCTCATGACCCCCCATGCTCTTCCAATCCGACTACTAGAAGAGAATGGGGGGTCATGTTTATAATATAATGTATATAATACAAATACATAATATTGCACACATATATGAACACAACATAATTGAAACCACTGGTCACAGTGGTTACATAAATCTGTTAAGCAAAATTACAAGGATTAGAAATTTATAGCTGTCTCATTAAGAACGCCTTGACTGTATAGATCCTATGAAATAATGTTGTGAGAACATTTACAGCTGTGCTTCATACAGTTATCAAAGTAATAAATAATACAGTATGTTTGTGTATGTATGTGTGTATTTGGTATCCATACATGTGTCTATTAAAAAAGTCTCTGTTGTGACTAAAACTATGTCCTAAGAAAAATGTATCTGTTTGAGGAAGACTAGATAAAACTTATATCTCTAGGTATTTTACAATATGACTGATAAAGAGACATTTAGAACATTTAAACCAGTTTACATTTGAAAGAAATTTGTGAAAAACATGTCAAGAATTTATTAACATATGCTCCATATCATTGGATTCAGGAGAACCAAGGCCTAATGAACTCCATTACATAGTCAATTAAAAAACTATTTTAAATGAATAAAACTGCAAGCAAGCAGGCAAAAAATAAAGAAAACATAATAAATGAAAGAATTAAAGAACGACAAAATAAATATAAATAAATAAATGTAAATGTATCATTACTAATAAATCTAATATATCTATTATGTGTAATATTTTAATTAATGTAATAATCACTCCCAAGTAGGGCTGGGCGATAAAACGATTACGATATGTATCGCGATAGACACGTGATCTATATCAATAAAAAATGTGTTCGATATTTTTTATTCTTCGTCGGAAGAAAACAGAGGTTGCGAAGCTAGTTTGGATCCGTGCCGGAAACGCAGCTGTCATAAATGGTCGTAGCACAGCAAAACAACTGCTTTATGGAAGTTCTGCCGGTTTTTTGTGAATCACCGTGACGGTCGCCTCACCCTCCCCCAACGCCGCTCGTCTCCCGTCTCCTGAATATTAAGTTATAGGTCAGTATCCTTTCGTTTTGTATGTGTCATGTTGTCCGGTTTTTCGTGTCCCGTGTTTCGTTTCGAGTCTGCCGTGTCTTTGTTTCCCCTTCTCTCTTTCCTCTCTGTGTTTACGGCGCACTTCCGGGTTCCGGCTCCCTTCACTCCTTCCCTAACTAGTGATCCACTTTCCCTACGTATCGCGTCTTCCTCGTTAGTGTTTGCATGTGTGTCTTTTCCTAGCACAAAACCTGGACTGAAAATATACTTGAATAGTTCAACTTCAAGTATGATTAGATTAAGGAATAACTTGAAGAGTTACTTTTTCATATTTCTGCAGGTTTTATATTTCAAACAATGTTACTGTACTGTATCAGGTTTGTTTTTTTATATTACAGATGTATCTCAGTCTACGTCAGTTTTATTTATGTTTACAAAACACTGCACATATTTTAAAAACACTTTATTTACCAGAAGGTGAACAGCTAGTGAACTTCCTAGCACTAAACTTACACTAAATTCTCAGGTTTCTCTGTTTATATTTAACACTTTGCACTATTTTATTACACTTTATTAAGCATTTCTTACATTTTCTTTCATTTTGCACCTTAAATGTTGAGATAATTGTTAAGTGTTCATTGTGACTTTAGACTTATGTTTACATTTTAATTATTTGAGTTTTCCATGGTTGTTGACATGTTTAAAATAAAAATGTTTAAATGTAATATATTTTTCTCCTGGTCTTTATTTTAAATGGGTCATAAAAAATGTCAATAATTATCGATATCGACCGATATGAAACACTCATATCGTGATACAGTTTTCAGTCATATCGCCCAGCCCTACTCCCAAGTAATTTAAAACTAATAACTAATGAGTGATGCTGTAAACTACTTCACTATGCAAATGTGACGGAAATAAATGTTTCAATTTTGCCTTTCAACGATTTATGCACGTTCTGAGGGTAGTTGCGTGCAGTGAACCCAAATTTGTAGAATGAGGTTCTGATATATTTGAATTCTGGAAAATATCCAGAAAATCTGAGAAAGTTGGAAAGATATGTCATCTGACGACATGCACATTGGTATGCTGTCAAAGGTAAGCACATATAAAACCTATATTTTCTGCATATTTTTTATTTCTGAAAAGTAAAAATATTACATTAATAATAATTAAAAGTATATTTTTATTGCAATTGTTTGGTACGCTGGTCAGATTGTTCCCTTGCGCCCTAGGCTGTCTTAGAGAGGCTCTAGGCCACGCACACTAGCATGATAAAAGGATTGTTAGCACTGATTATAAGGCCTGTGTCACGCCCAGCTCCGTCTGATCCTTGTGTGCGCCACGCCCACCTCGTTACCTTGTGTTAATCACTGATTGTGATCACCTGTTACCTGTTATTTCGGCTTGTTTCATGTATATTAGTCCACGTCTTCCTTAGTTGGGTGTCCGTCATTGATGTTGGTTCGTTGCCGTCTGCCCCGTATTTCCCTTAATAAACCCATTTGTCAGCGGATTATCGCTTTCCTGCCTCATCCTTCCCCACGATTCTGACAGAATGACGGACCCGAAAGAAAGAACGCTTCTTCGGACCGAGGAGCAACGCCTTGGTCTGCTCCAGGAAGTGCTTTTCTGGCTGAAGCAGCCCGAGGTCCAAGAGGACCCAGTGGCACTAGACTTAGCCAGTCGGAGCGGCGACCTCCTGATGGAGATGTCCCTGCCCGAGGACATGCACCTCATGGCGGAAGTGCATGAAAACCTCTGGCTCCTAGTACAGCGCGTGACCGACAGGAGGCTGCTGCTGGTCACGCCGCTCGCAGCCGAAGTAAGGGAGCTGCTGCCCGTCCCTACGGAGACAACGCAGTCTCCCTCCGCAACCGTGAGCCGGACAAAAAAGAGAAGGAAGCCTAAAGAGAGACCGGAAGAAGCACCAACAATCTGCCTGGGAGCTGCCTTTCTCTCCCCAGCTTCTTTCCCTGCCAGTCATCGGGGGGAGTCCCTGATCGCCCCGGACATCACCCCCGTCACGAAGTCCCCCTTCAGGAGAACTCGTTTGGTGCTTAAAGAGGCCAGGGCAGTGCTGGACGCTATCCCGCGGGTCCCGCAATCCCTTAAAGAGACAGCGCACAGCCCGGAAGCACTGATCCTGGAAGCCCTGGCTGAGGTACTTGATCTCCTGCCTGATGCTGCTGCTCTGCCTGCGGCCCTCCTGCCTGATGCTGCCGCTCTGCCTGCGGCCCTCCTGCCTGATGCTGCCGCTCTGCCTGAGGCCCTCCTGCCTGATGCTGCCACTCTGCCTGCAGCCATCCTGCCTGAAGCTACCGCGCCTCCTGCTGCCGCACACCAGGCTCCTGCTGGAGCAGTTGCTGCTGTGGCGCCCCCTGCTTGCCGCGTGTTGGCGGTGCCTGCAGTGGCGCCCCCTGCTTGCCGCGTGCTGGCGGTGCCTGCTGAGGTGCCCCCTGCTGGCCACACGTCCGCTCTGCCCGCGGCCCTGCCTGAGGCCGCTGCTGTGCCCACGGCCCTGCCTGTCCTGCCCGTCCAGCCTGTCTCGCCTGTCTTGCCGGCGCCTGATCCGCCTGTCTCGCCTGTCCTGCCGGCGCCTGATCCGCCTGTCTCGCCTGTCCTGCCGGCGCCTCATCTGTCTGTCCCGCCTGTTTCGCCGGCGCCACCTGCCCTGTCTGTCCTGCTTCGTCCGGCGGCTGCTGTACCGCCCAGTGAGGTTCCTGCTGGGGCAGTTGCTGCTGCGACGCCCCTTGCTGGCCGTGTGTTGTCGGTGCCAGCTGAGGCGCCCCCTGCTGGCCACGAGTCGGCGTTGCCCGCTGCCACCACCACGCCTGCCTCACCTGTCTCGTCTGCCCTGTCCGCCTCACCAGCACCCCCTGCTGGCCATGAGGTGACAGTGCCCGCTGTCGCCGCTACACCTGCTACAGCTGCAGCGACCCCTGCTGGCCAAGAGTTGGCGGTGTTTGCTGTCGCCACACCCAAGGCAGCTGTGCCCGCTGCCACTCTGCCCATCCTACCTGCTCTTGCTGCAGATCCGCCCCCGCCGGCTGCGGTACCTGTGATCTGCTTGTCTGCTGCTGCCGGTACGCCCGCGGCACTCCATGCTCCGGCCCCGCCTTGGGCGCCGCTCTGCCCAAGGTGGCTCCTGCTGCGGCCACCGCTCTGCCCAAGACAGCCCCTGCTGCGGCTACGCCTGTCCTGCCTGTCCAGCCCTCAGCGCCGCCTGCAGTGACGCCTGCTGTTTTGTCTTGGTTTTTGCCCCTTTGCTTGTTTTGTGTTTCTGTTCTGTTCCCGGTCCCTCGTTGATGTTTTTGCTCTTGTTTTCCAGGTCCTGTTTCCCCGGTCTTGTCTCGTCCCTTTGGGGGGAGGTTCTGTCACGCCCAGCTCGTTACCTCGTGTTAATCCCCGATTGTGATCACCTGTTACCTGTTATTTCGGCTTGTTTCATGTATATTAGTCCACGTCTTCCTTAGTTGGGTGTCCGTCATTGATGTTGGTTCATTGCCGTCTGCCCCGTGTTTCCCTTAATAAACCCGTTTGTCAGCGGATAATTGCCTTCCTGCCTCATCCTTCCCCACGATTCTGACAGCCTGAATGGATGGTTTGATGTATAGCTGGATGGTTTTAAAATACAAATGCTGTGAACAATGTATGTTTTACCGTAAGAGACTGTAAATGGTAAATAGTGTAAATGGTGTAGTATTAAATAATTAGGCCTATGTCATATTGCTATTAATTATAATGTAGGGATCGGTATTTTTAAATGTTTGTATCAATAGTATATAATGCAGTTCTATAAAGATAATCATATTATTTTACATTTTATATTACAGATGACGTGCTGCATTATGTCCGCAATAAGAGCACAAATAAAGAGCTCCTAGTGAACGTTGTAAGTACAGATGTTCAACAGTGTTCAGCATGCCAGGGCAAGAGAACTGTCAAGCAGACAGAAACATATGTTCCTATAATTGTAATATATCATGTTAAATGTTTTTGTACATGTACGTGCAACTCTTCAAAACTCTGCTAATGTCTAATATATTTTATTTTAAAGGTAAATGAGCCGTGGGAGTTAGTTGGCATGGACCTCATAGAAAAACTGAGAAAGGAAATTAGTACATTTGTGTACTGATAGACTACTTCACAAGGTGGGTCGAGGCATTTCCATTAGTGTATAAAACAGCAGAGTAGGTCACAAGGTGCATTGTGGATTTGGTTTACCGTTTTGGAGCACCTAAGAGGATTTTAACAGATCAAGGGCGAGAGTTTGTCAATCAGGTTTGCCATATGTCTTTGGTAAATGAAAGTACACTTTAACCATATTTTCATGTTGTTCACTGTGGAGTTTTGTTAACAAAATTGTGCTTTTTCATGACCTTAATAACACCATAAAATATAACAAATGTACTAACCTAGAGTATTAATTAATATCAGACACTTGCTGTAACAACATGTAGTTATGATGTATCTAAAATCTGTGCTTTCATTCTGTTTGGTTTTTGTTTTACAAGTTAAACAAGGAAGTATGCAAGCTCTTTGGGATTTCACGGAGTCTGTGTTCCCCATACCACCCTCAGACAAATGGTCTTGTGGAGAAAATGAATGGAACCATACAGAGGTCTCATTTAAACTTTTATTTCTGCTTCACAATGACAATTATCATGTGATCTCTTCTATTTTATGTTTAGGGCGCTGGCAAAAGTTTGCCAAGACAGACTGAATAAATGGGACCTTTGTTGTTAGGTGTTTTTTTGTTCGTATGTTAAAAAGGACTGCATCCAGACAAGGTTTTCCCCTTACTTCCTCCTATTTGGACAGGAAGCATGTTATCTGTCTGAGGTCCCTGAGTCTTTTGACGTAAGTAGTCGAATTAGAACTTGTCTAGAAAAAAGGCAATTGTTATTTTTATGTCTTATTTAAAAACAATATTTTGTTTCTGTTAAAGTCAAAACCTTTAATTGTCTTTCTGTTGTTTAAGAACATAAGAACTACAGTATACAAACGAGAGGAGGCCATTCGGCCCATCGAGCTCGCTTGGGGAGAACTTAACTAATAGCTCAGAGTTGTTAAAATCTTATCTAGCTCTGATTTAAAGGAACCCAAGGATTCAGCTTGCACTATGTTATCAGGAAGACTATTCCATACTTTGACTACACGCTGTGTAAAGAAGTGCTTCCTTAAATCCAGTTTGAAATGTTCTCCCGCTAATTTCCACCTATGGCCACGAGTTCTTGTATTTGAACTAATGCTGAAGTAACTATTCGGTTGAACAGCATCCAAACCTGTTAGAATCTTATAGACCTGGATCATGTCCCCCCTCAGTCTCCTTTGCTTGAGGCTGAACAGATTTAGCTCAACTAACCTTTCCTCGTATGATATTCCCCTAAGACCAGGAATCATTCTTGTGGCCCTACGCTGCACCTATTCTAAGGCTGCAATGTCCTTTTTAAGATATGGTGACCAAACCTGCACACAATATTCTAGGTGAGGTCTCACCAAGGAATTGTATAATCTTAGCATTACCTCCCTAGACTTAAACTCCACACACCTGGAGATATACCCCAACATCCTATTGGCCTTTTTTATTGCCTCCCCGCACTGGCGAGAATGAGACATGGAAGCATCAACATACACACCAAGGTCTTTCTCATAATCAGCTACCTTTATTTCAGTAGGTCCCATAAAATACCTGTACTTTATATTTCTGCTCCCTACATGGAGTACCTTACATTTGTCTATGTTAAATTTCATTTGCCAGGTATCGGCCCAGTCACTAATTAAATCAAGATCCCGCTGTAGCTGCTGCAGCCGCTAGTTCAGTATCTGCTACACCACTCACCTTGGTGTCATCTGCAAATTTCACCAGTTTACTGTATATATTGGTGTCTATATCATTTATGTAAATTAGGAACAATAGTGGTCCTAAAATTGAACCCTGCGGTACCCCACTATGAACGCAGGCCTACTGTGACATTGTGTCTCTTATAACTACTCGCTGCTTCCTATCTGATAACCAGTTATCAATCCAGGTCGCTACAGTTCCTAAAATACCTGTCGCTTTGAGTTTAAGTAAGAGCCTCTTGTGGGGGACAACATCAAAAGCCTTTTGGAAATCTAAGTAGATGACGTCATAGGTCTTCTTATCATCAACTTCCTGAGTAGCTTCCTCAAAAAACTCCAACAGATTTGTTAAACAGGATCTACCTCTCCTAAATCCATGCTGGCTATTCTTCAAAATGTTATTTGAGTCCAGGTAATCTACCATTTTCTCTTTGATTATAGCCTCCATAATTTTACCAGTTATACAAGTTAGACTGATTGGCCTATAGTTTGACAAATTACTTCTATCCCCTTTTTTGAAAATGGGCATTATGTTTGGCATGCTTCCAATCAGAAGGTACCACACCTTCAGATAAGGATTTTTGAAACAGTAAAGTTAAGAAGAAGAAGAAGAAGCATTATTTGTCATTGCATAAAATACATGGTATGAAACACAACGAAATTTAGAGTTGCCACTCTTGGTCAGTGCTTCAATACTAATATAGATGAAAAATAACAAATATGAATAAAAAAAATAATAAATAAGTAACAGACAGGTAAAAACCCTTCCATTTCACTCTCTCACACACCCACCTTCTCAGCCCCAAGGCAGCCCACACTCACTCACTCATACACTCCCCCCAAGCCTATTCACCACTCTTCTCACCCAAAACATTAGTCCCTACCTTCCAGCCAAAACAAGACACTCCCCTGCACAAAGGTATAACATCGTAGCAAACATAGCAGCATCAGACTATAAAGTGCCTGGTGATAAAGTCCGAAGGTGATGAGGTTAAAGTGCTCAAATACAATTTCCAGAGACACAGTTAATCATTGCAGATGGTGGAGGGAGCGGGGGAGGGGGTTGGGGTGGTGGGTGGCCAATGTCTGCAGAGGGATATTGCTTTTGTTAAGTGAACGTATGGCCCAGGGAAAAAAGCTGTTGGAAAGTCTTGTAGTGCGGGCGTTTATTGACCTGAACCGCCTGCCGGAGGGAAGCGGGTTGAACAGGTGATGGGCTGGGTGGGTGAATCTTTGAGAATGGACCTGGACCTGGAGAGGCAGTGGGAGTCGGCGAGCTCTTCCAGGGAGGGCAGAGGGCGGCCTATGGTCTTTTGGGCTGTGTTAAATAATGACCCTCTGCAGAGCCTTCCTGTCTGCTGCCGAGCATCCTGCATACCACACTGTGATGCTGAAGGTGAGTATGCTTTCGAAGACTGACCGGTAGAAGGACACCAGCAGCTTCTGTTCCAGATGGTTTTTCCTGAGAATTCTCAGGAAGTGCATACGCTGCTGGGCCATCTTAGTTATTGCTTTAGTGTTGGTGGACCAAGTGAGATCTTGGGGGGAGCCAGTTCTGAGTGTGAGCGAGGGGGAAAGATGGCGACTGAGTCTCACTTGTTGTGGCCTATTGGAGAGTCTTTAATCCAAAGCGCAGGTTGAGGGGGGGAGGCCTAAATCCAGGAGTTTTTTGATCAGAATGTCCGGGTTTATTGTATTGAAGGCTGAGCTGAAAGCAGTCTTGCATAGTTACCCGGGTGGTCAAGGTGTCTCAGCGTCGCATGGAGGGTGATGGCAATGGCGTCCTCGGTAGAACGGTTTGCCCTGTAGGCTAACTGGTGGGGGTCAAATGATGGAGGGAGGTAGTCTTTGATGTGCTTGGCAACCAGCTTTTCCAGGCACTTCATTGCCACAGATGTTAATGCCACAGGCCTAAAGTCATTCAGGTTTTTGCAGGCAGATGTTTTTGGAACTGGAATGATGGTGGAGGATTTCCAGTATGGGACAATGGCTCGGGACAGGGAGATGTTGAAGATCTTGGTGAAAATTCCTGCTAGTTGGTCTGAGCATGCCTTGAGTACCTTGCCAGGACTCCGTCCGGTCCAGCTGCTTTCCTTGGGTTAACCTCCCTCAGGACCCTCCTCACCTGATGTTCCTGGAGGAGTAGCGGGGTGTTGGTAAAGGCTGGGGGGGGGGGTGCTGATTGACCATTTCCCTCGAACCAGGCAAAGAAGTTATTTAACTCCTCTGCCATAGTAGCATCGGTGGAAGGGGGTGTGATCTGTTGGCCCTTGCAGTTGGTGATGTTTTGCAATCCGTGCCACACTTGACGTGGGTTCTTGTCTGTGATGTATCCCTCTATTTTCCTTTTGTATGCGACCTTAGCAGCCCTGATGCCCTTCTTCAGGTTAGCTCTGGATGCGCTGTACAGTGCCCTGTCTCCTGACCTGAATGCTGTGTTACGGTCCCTGATGAGGTGCCGCACTTCACTCGTCATCCAGGGTTTTTGGTTGGGGAATACCCTAACGCGTTTGGTGATGGTGACCATATCAATACAGTAAACAATGTATGATAGCACAGTCACTGTAAATTCCTCCAAATCGTGGCTTTCAAAAAGACTCCAGTCCGTGGTTGTGAAGCAGTCTTGAAGCTGGGAGAGGGCGTCCCCGGGCAAGGTGTTGATCACCCTGGTGAATGGCTTGCTTTTCCTGATGTAGGGAATATAGGCGGGTACGAGATGCAGCGAGAGGTGGTCAGACTGGCCAATGTGAGGGTGTGGCTCTGTTTTATATGCATGTTGAATATTACAGTAAACATGGTCAAGGGTGTTGCTCTCCCTGGTGGCACATTTCACATATTGGGTGAATTTAGGGAGAACAGTTTTCAGGCAAGCCTGATTAAAATCCCCAGCTATTATGTGTACCCCATCCGGCTGGGCCTGTTGTTGTTTACTAATGCATCCATGAAGATAGCTTAGAGCTATGTCCACGTTAGCATCTGGGGGATATACACAGCCGAAATGGAGACAACAGTTAGCTCCCTAGGTAAGTAAAAAGGGCGGCAGATGACAGTTAATGCCTCAAGATCAGGGGAACAGTATTTATGAGTAACATGGCTTTGTGAGCACCAGTCATTGTTGATGTAAATGCAGAGACCACCTCCTCTTTTCTTACCGGAGTCACTGTTCCTGTCGTTTCGGTGAATGACGCGGCCTGCTAGCTGCACAGCGTTGTCGGGTATAGCAGGATGTAGCCAGGTTTCAGTTAGGATCAACACACAGCAGTCCCGGACGAAGTTGTTGTTTGCTATCCGTAGCTCTAGGTCATCCATTTTGTGCACGATGGATCTTACGTTTGCCAGGAAGACGCTAGGGAGCGGTGGTC
Organism: Paramormyrops kingsleyae; assembly: GCF_048594095.1. Lineage (NCBI taxonomy): Eukaryota > Metazoa > Chordata > Actinopteri > Osteoglossiformes > Mormyridae > Paramormyrops > Paramormyrops kingsleyae. Next base: position 59,165 of record NW_027326055.1, read on the forward strand.
TGTGAGGATCCTTCTTTAGCCTCTTTATCAGGCTGGCTCGACATCCCCGTTTCTGTTTCCTGTCCCGTCTCCGTCGTCGCTGTCTGTGAGAGCCGACAACAATCCATGGAGACCCCGGTGTCCTCGATATTTCAGGCGGTATGTTGTTGGCTTGTTGGAAATAGTCCGTGACGGGAATGCTGTTTTGAAAACCGATGCTGATCAGGTTTGCACGACTGTATACGCATTGTGCTTGGCAGAGTTCGCCATACAATTGCCGCGAAATACAAACTAAACACATTAAAAAGCACCAAACTAGAGGGCACCAAGCCGCAGCACTCACACGCGCCGCCATCTTGCCGAAGAGCAGTGAGAGCATGTCCCAGGGTCGGCAAAAAATATCCCTCATCTCTTTTAACACTATTGGTAAGATGCCATCAGGGCCCTGTGATTTATTTATTTTGAGCTTAGCTAGGCTTTGCAAAACATCAGCTTCAGTTATATATATATTAGTTATAGACAATGCTGGATTAGTAATAAGAACTGGTAAGTTACTAGTGTCCTCAACAGTGAATACCCGTGCATTGAACTCATTTACTATATCAATGTCGTTTTCAATTATAAGACCCTTACTATCCTGCAGATTAGTAATTTCAGCTTTTAGAGCTCTTTTAGAGTTAAAATACTGGAAGAAACTTTTAACGTCATCCTTAGCCTCCAATGCGATCTTCCTTTCGACGTTCCTTTTAGCTCGTCTAATGTCATTTTTTAATTCAGCCTGTAGATTTAGATACTCTTGCTTTATTCTGTCATCATCAGTTATTTTCCATTTCTGGAACAAAGCCATTTTCCTCCTTACTTTATACTTTATTTCCCTAGTAAACCACCTAGGTTGCAATTTCCTAGATTTATTCTTGCTGGAAACAGGTATGAAGTCCTCTTGCACTTGCAATAATGTGCTTTTAAAAAATTCCCATGCCTCTTCAACAGTTTTGTTATTTAACTCCATCCAGTTCACAGTTTCTAGTTTTAATCTCATACAATTGAAGTTAGTCTTCCTAACATTATATATTTTTGATTTGGACTTTGCTCTTCGGGCACTAACAGGGTTCCCGCTGGAGTTTGATTTCAATTCTACACTTTTCTTTGTATTTTTGCTTCTACTAATCAAATTCTTCACTTTTTTTCAGCATCCGTTTTTTTTAGTCACTCTCTCGCCGCTTCTTAATGAATTAATCATTAAACTCACTGAATATACATCTCTTCTGACAATCACACTGTGATTGGTCAACTAACGGCATGGGTGAGTCACGAGTCTACTTGATAAGGTTGGGAGATTCGTGAATACTGTGTAAAAATTTGCGTGCTGAAAACATGATGTATAGTACGCATTTCGGAAATAATGTTCTAATTACTATATATATAAGGTAAGCTAATACTTTCCCGGTGTTTCATAGTACCTTTGAGAGGGGCATTCTAAAACGCTTAATGTGAAAACGCTTAATGTGGTTTAATGTACCAAAATAGCGACCAATAATGTCCATATAAAGTCCACATTCCTTGTATTTCGGTTTAGATTTCTTGTCAGGTGAAAGTGTTTATGACCAGATATATGTGTGAGAAATATAGTGATTTTTGGTGGCTGTCTTGGTACTTTAAGTTACATTAAGCCTTTTCCTTATAATGGACGTCAATGGAGGGGAAAACGCTTAATGTAAAATAAAGTCCATATTCCTTGTATTTCGGTTTTGATTTTCTGTCAGGTGAAAGTCTTTATGACCAGATGTATGTGTGCGAAATTTGGTGATTATTGGTCGCTATTTTGGTACATTAAACCACATTAAGCATTTTAGAATGTCCCCACACCGATCGATAACATTTGCTACTTTTAGAACGGCCCATGCTCATTTGACATGGATGATCGACGATCGTGTGTCCGGGGCGCCGGGCCAGTTTTGATTAGGCGCTACGGATGCTACGGTTGAAAATTGGGGAAAAATGAAATTCAACTTTTCAAAAATTCAAAATTCGTCATTTGAAAATTGAATTCGCCAGAGTGACGATTTGATGCCGTTTTTCTTCGTCACCATGGGTTCCGTTTTCGTCAATGACGAAAGTGACGAGCGGCAGCGGGAACCCTGCACTAAACTTAACCTCAAATTTAACCATGTTATGATCGCTACTGTCAAGTGGTTCTAAAACGTCTAATTTACCAATCCTGTCCTGGTTATTAGAGAAAACAAGATCAAGAATGGCATCTCCCCTGGTAGGGGTGTTAACAAACTGAGTAAAAAAACAATCCTGTACTAATTCCACCATCTCCAGTTCATTTTCAGAAGAGCCAGCAACAATGTCCCACTGCATCCCCGGTAGATTAAAATCACCCATAACTACCACATCATTTTTATTGCTCATAATCCTAATATCACTGTATAACAATCTGCTTTCCTCGGCAGCTACATTAGGTGCTCTGTAACAAACACCGACAATTAGGCTATTTGAGTTTTTAGCATCTAATTTTACCCATATAGCTTCCGTAGTTTTACTTATATCAGTAAGCTCCCTTGCCTGCAAGTTTTCCTTTACATATACTGCAACACCACCTCCCTTCTTACCTATACGGTCTTTACGGAACAACGTGTAACCATCCATATTATACTCTTGTCCATCCTTTCCTCTCAACCACGTTTCAGATATTCCTATAATATCATAAGAGTCCTATGAGATAAATGCCTCTAAATCATGAATTTTATTCCTAATACTCCTGGCATTTAAATACAGACAACAAAGGGTAGGCCTATTACGGTGCCGACTTATAATATGATTTTTTGGGGCTTTCCGTTTCCCCCCACTTACATACTTAAATAACCTCCCTGCCCCCCCTTCTGACACCTCCTGCTTAAAACCCAAAAAGCCAGAGGGATCGTGACGCCCCGCTTTTTTTTAGATAAATGAAACAGTAGGGAAGGGCTACTGAAGGAAATAACAAGTCCCGCTTTGTAGATGCAGGACCAGGGGCCTCATGTATAATGACATGCGTAGAATTCACACTAAAACATGGCGTACGGACAAAACTAGGAATGTGCATACGCAAGAAAAATTGCAGATGCACAAAACTGTGTGTAAGCACAGATCTACACACATTCCCTTTATAAATCCCAATGAGCGTGAAATTTTATGCATGTGAATGAGCCCACAGCCAGTCCCCTGACCCGCCCACAATTATGTATATTTGCATATGGAAATCTGTATAAATAACCGCTTTGTTCTATGTTTTTCTTAAACAACAATGAATAAACCACGTGGGAAAAAGAAGTATTTCAGCAAGTGCGAAGTGGAGGTCATGTTAACAGAAATCGAGAAAAGAAAAGTGATATTATTTGGTGGTTTATGTAGTGGCATCAGCAATAAACGAAAGTTGACGGAGTGGCACAGCGTGGCGGAGTCAGTTAAAAGTGTTGGTTCCGAAATTCGCACAGTGGCCGAAATTAAAAAGAAGTGGTCGGACATTAAAGTCGACGTGAAGAAATAAGCCGCTCACCATAAGAGTCTTAACAGCATAGGCGGAGGTCTCGGGATTCCCGGTCTCACACTTTTATTGGGAGAGTGGGACACCGTGGTGTCAGCGCGGGTGAGTTTTTCTCGTACCATACTTGTTTGAATAACTTGCATGTTTATGAATAACAAGTAGGGTGCAGATGCGGTGTTACTTTTGTTTATTCTGTTTATTTATTCTTACAGGCAATAATACAAGAGGTGCCCCCAGTGCCGAGGACGACACAGGCAGTGATGGTGCTGCTGTGCCGAGCACATCTCTGGGCGCTGGCTGCACACAGTCCCGTGCCTCAGAAACTGGGGGGCGACCATCCGGCCATGTGCTGACTGAAGCTGTGCTGCAGTCACAAAAAGAAATCGTCAATGCTGTTGCCAATTAATTAAAACATTTAAATGATAAGCTGTGTGATACTGAAGTTGTAACGCTGTTCAATTTGGCGGAAAATTTGGTGGCTTGGGGTCAGGTTCATCTTGCCTAATCTCTTCAGATACCGGCAAGCCACGATTTTGTGCCAGATTATGCAACACGCTACATGCATGTACAACACGACACACTTTCTACGGGCTGTATAGCGGCACCCCAGCGTTCTTGTCCAGGCAGTGCCAGCAGCCTTTAAGCTGCCCTACAGTGCGCTCTACCACTGCCCGAGACCGAGAATGGGTGTCATTATAACGCCGCTCCTGTTCATTCTGTGGGTTTGCGAGCGGCGTGAGAAGCCACGACTTCAGTGGGTACCCACTGTCCCCTAAGGAGTTGTCAAATGGTGAAATCAGACAAAGCTTACACTATTGGGCCAAATTATAAAATGGGAAAAATCTTCTTACCAAGCAGCCAGCCATCACATACCACGCCATTTTCTAGTTTGTTTCCAACACTACTGTTTCTGAGAATGAACGAATCATGGGTTGAGCCAGGCCATCTAGCCACAACATTAATGCAGGGGAGTCAAAAGCATTTTGAATGTGGGGGGGACACACTGGCATAAAACTAATATTTTATGTTAAATGTGGGGAGATTCAAAACGAATAATTATGAAATGTAAGGGAGACACATCCCCCTCAGATTTAATGGCGGCGACGCCCATGCATTAATGATACGCATGTTCAAATCGCACATAATTTGTACCTTAATAGAGTGAAAGTTATTTCTTTAATGTTTGCCTGTTCAACCACAGTGTAAGGAAATTTTATACATCTGTGTGACAAGCGGATTATGCCGTCCCATAAAGCTGGCATGGTGCGACTTGGTGTTCACTGAGAAATACCCGATCGGTCCGCAAGTTCTCCCTGAAAAGCACCTGGGGCTAAGAACCCGAGAGTGGACAGAACTTGTAAAGGAACAGGTATGGCGCAAATCCTCATCGTCTGCCGTTGTAATGCTGGCCCCAGTTCAGCACACAGCTCCAAATGGATTGCTCTTGGAAATCTGAATCGACTTAGAAGCCAGTCATCATCATGGGCCAAGAAATCACTATGATCCCTGAATACGGGCTCTCTTATAATTCTTCCATAAGCTATGTCTTCCAATAACACAAGAGCTGCCATAGTAGTAGTAATAGTTCGGTCATTTTCTGCACCGTTTTATTGCTACAAACTGATTAAAAATCAGGTGCCATACATTTGTAAACAACATACAATTAATGTCGGTGTATTGGATAAAGTCAGCGTCATGATTTAAAAAGTGAAACCACAGTAGCAATGACTTGCCACTGGGTGTCATCCATTTACAAAACCGAGCAGAAACGTGCGTACGCTCTGTCCGGAGCTGTCGTGAGAATGTGTGTAGCGGTACACCAAGTTTCATTTTTATACATCTCGACGTGAGCGTGAAAACAGACGTACGCAACATTTTCGTGCATGCGCAACGTTTATACATGAGGCCCCAGGTGTTCAACTATATTAAAGAGAACATGCAGACAGCCAGGGACAAAATTGGGCAAAGAAAGGACAAGAGTTCTGGTGCCAAGCCGTATCAATTCAAAATTGAAGATTTGGTACTCCGAAGGAATGTTAGGAGTCAACAGAGAAAAGGGGGGAAACTGGAGAAAGACCTTTTAGGGCCATTTAAGATTCTTGCAATAGAGGGGGAAAATGCAGACTTATTAGGGGAAGATGGAACAAAATTCCTGAAAATAAATGTGGATCATCTTGTTCCCTATGTGGAAGATGTTCCACGGATTCCTCACAAACTGTGAAAATCCTTCTCTATTGCCAAACAAAGTGATGGAGTTCTTTCACCATCTCCAGTCCCTCAGATCCCTCCCACTCCTACAAAGATAGCATCACGCCCACCTTCACCATCTCCAGTCCCTCAGATCCCTCCCACTCCTACAAAGACAGCATCACGCCCACCTTCACCATCTCCAGTCCCTCAGATCCCTTCCACTCTCACAAAAACAGCATCATGCCTACCTTCACCATCTCCAGTCCCTCAGATAAGTTTAGCATTTGCTGATAGTTATTATTTTTAGAAATTGACAGGTGTTGACAAAGGTTGGTCTGGAAGAGTGTGGGACAAAAAAAGTCAACTTCTTAGTAAAATTGGCCCTTATAAAATTTTCAACAGGAACATTGGACATCTTGCCCCTGGCAGCCAACTAGAAATAGAGGCCAGTTGTGTACTTATACTTTAGAAAATTGTGACATAAAATTCTGTTTAGAAAAGTTGTGTCATAAATATATATACTGTCCCTTTCACAGGTTATAAATGAATATATCTTTGCAATGGTCAGAAAACACAACCAAATCAGCAAGGACAAAGCTTTTATAACTGATTTGTTTGCTATGACCAAGGTGTGGCAGGGGTTATACAACATTCTCAGAAAGGTACCATTTCTTCTCTTGATTATATAACTATAAATTTGATTTATTTATTCTATTTATTATATCTACAAATACAATATTATATTTTAAAGAAGTGTGTAGTGCAGGGGCATCAGAAGCCTTTTGAATGTGGGGGGGGACACATTGGCAGGGTGAACTAATATTTTATGTTAAATGTGGGGGGGTCCAAACGAATAATTATGAAATGTGAGGGGGACGTGTCCCCCTCAGAATTAATGGTGGCAACACCCATGGTGTAGTGGATGTCTTAGTAATGTCAATGTCTTTTTTTGTCAGTGGAACCCCAAAGAGTACCAAATGGTGCTTGGAGTGATCGGTAAGCACGGACACTGGACTCTTGCTGTAAGTGGACAAACATATAAATTTTTTTGTATATACATTTGGCCTACCTTTAATATTACATTTATGTTTTATTATTCGTTTTAGGCAATGTATCCAACACAAAAAAAAAAACACTTGGAGAATCAAAGGCAAAGGTCGCTCGATGCCTTGATACAACAAGGTCAGAAATAATATGTCAGATTCTGTGACTATCAAAGCAAAAACGTAGAGACCTGCGCGGGACGGATTTTTCAGTCCTGCTCCTGCCCACTCCCGCAAGATTCTGTCCCGCTCCCGCCTGCTCCCGCAAAAAATATATATTATTTTCTCCCGCTCCCGCCAGCAGTATTCAAGCTTTGTCCCGCAAAATCCCGCAGGTAAACATATTAGTAGTTTTATTTTTACTGCTTCTTCCCGCTACTCTGTTATTTGTTTCACTTACTTCCCTTTTGAGTATATACAGTATAAAAAAGAAAATAAACAAATATGTTTTGTTTTATTTGAGTTTAATTAAATGGAATGATGAACATGGACACGAGCGAGGAGCTTTTCAGAACATGCCATCCCGTCCAAGCACCAGGCTGATTTCTTCTTGGGGTGTCCGGTTACGTCCCCCGGCACTCAGAGCGCGGAAATTGTAGTTTCTGCAGACGAATCGCCTGTAAATTGTTATTATTTTAATTTAGTGGTTCTTGTTGCTTTTGTGCAGTAGATAAATAATAGAGTATTTGTTTTTAATAAATTAATTTTAAGATAATTCCATTTTGCGGGAGTCCCACGATTAATTCTACTCTCCCGCAACCCGCACATACACTGTCAGAAAAAAAGGTACCGCAGGGGTACAATTTTGTTCTTAGGAGAACAAAAAATATAATGGTACCTTTAAAGGTCCACAATTGGTCCTTAGGGTACAATTATGTTCCCAAAACGAGTTATAAAGGTACAACTTTTCAGATTCAGATGTGAAAGGTACATTTTTGTTATTTTTATTCATATATTTATTTTAAGTTTAGCCCTAATTAGAGTAGATCTAACTATGTGTTTTTATTTTTTGTTTATTAATTTAATTTGTGTCAACTCATGATAAAATCAAGACACACATTAAAAGATATCAAGACACATTTAAATATATAATTAACAAACATAATGCTAATGGAATTATTTAATAAAATATTTTGAACAACTGTTGATGTTGTTTTGTTGTAATATTATAGTCAGAAAATCTTTTTTATTAAATGTATTTTTATTATTTTACAACTTTTAAATTTTGACCTTTGCGTTATTTTTTAAGATGCTGAATGAAATTTGGAATAAGGACAATGCGGAATGGCTCAAGTAATTAGATTCAAAACTTGCTTAGGTAGACGTAAATGTTGTTGCCCCTTTAAGAAACTTTCCCGCGCTTGGCTGGAGCTGTGGGTGTTCGGACAGAACCTCGCACGGATTTCAACGCGAAGTCTGTTTTGGAGTTAATATTTCGGTAAATGCCGAATAATATAATAATATAAGCTTATTTTTACACGTGTGTCGCCATGTTCGGTTGATTTTTGTTGAACTTGGTGTTTCCTCTGCTCTAAGCCCGTTAAAAGTGCTTGCGTCAGACTGGCTGGTGTACGTTGGCCTACAGGATGGAGCTGACAATGATGTCTACCGCTCACTTAATAAAGGAGTTAATACAATTTGGTATCGAAGTCACTGAAGAGGAGAGGAAAAAATTTGAAGGTGAGTATGCTGTTATGTTTTTTTTTTAAAGTCTGGACCGTTTTCTTGAGGATTTTCCCGGTGTAACGTTAACGCACTTTAACTTTATATACTTTCCCTTTATCTCTTTAACTGCCTCTCATACCTTGTTGCTTAAATAATAATAACTTTGACCACCACGTAATATATTTGCAATATTAACACTTGTACGGCAATTAGTGATTAACATTTTACATTCTGAGGCAGTTTTTCCCGCCCATTTTGTAATAAGGCGCACTTAGAGTTGACCAACGCACTCGGTATACATAGCAATTTGTGGTGAGACGGCAAAGCAAGTGATTAATTAAGTAAAATGACGGCAGCCACGCTAATATTTATTTGTTACAAACATGAGAGTAGATGTTTGTATGCGGGGGGAGTAGTCTCCCTCACTTTTAATCTCACGTTTTTTTCCGGTAACGTTAGGTGTGTTCATTTTCATGGGCCAGTGTGAATAAATCTAGATTTAAATGCAAAGAGACAAAATCGTCAGGTCAAGCATAGACTTTTTATTCGTATCCAAAATGAGGGAATGTGTACATTATGGATTGAGCGCTGAACACTCTCATGCAGTGTTTTTTTATTCATAATCAAAGCCGGAGGGCGCTCTCCAACGGACCCAGAAGTAATAACTTGTGACCTGCCAGGAAATCCCTAATATGGACAAAGGCGTCTAGCTATAGCTGTAGCTAAACTGAATAAAAAACAGAAACATTTTGGACTGATAAAACAAATAGGCTAATGTTACTTGACAATAAATACACATTTGCAACCATATATGTTTTTTCCATCTCCAGGTAATAAAGTATAAGAATACTGCAATGCTTAATACTTAATATAAAATTTATTACAGTTTAAAAATAATTCAAGATAAAATATATATTTGCCTTATTCTGTGATTAAAGAAAATCCAACAGTGTATTTGATTTTTTTATCCAGTTAATAGAAAAAGCTTCAAAACTGGTTTAGTACATGCTTCAGTTTGATGGGTAATTAAATGATACTTTTCTTCTTTTTTACGTTATTAGACAATGACGTGGATGGAGAGACTGTTGACATTGGACTGACTGAGTCAATGATTTCATTCCTCTTTGAGGGATCATTTAAAAAACAAGCAAAATTTCATCGATTTATTCAGCAGATGAAGGAGACAGTGACATTAACTCTTGAACCTGTGCCTGTAGAATCCCAGTCATCAGCTGGAGCAAGGTAATTGCTGTTTAATAATATTTCATTTGTTTCAGTGAACTAATCTAATAACAAATCTTCAAAGTAGCTAGGTAGCTATTTCCCATGCTTCTCTACATATTGCTTTACTGTACTTCTACTAGTGCTTAGTTCATCAATTTCTTGTATCTGTAATATAATGTATTAGAGGTGCTCTAAAATTTCAGCCATTTTCTTCGTCAAAAATATCAACAAAAAATACTACTTGAGCAGATAAGATAACAGAACCTTTGACATGGACAATAAAACAGAGTGCACAGTCAGTGCAGCCAGTCTGCCCAGAATTTTTGGTGCATCACTATTATTTATGTTTACTGTATAATTATTTATTAGGTTACCACAGTGTATAAATTGACAACTAAGGTGATCAAGTAAAGGGTAGAGCACATATTTTAAATAAAACTTGTTTGGTAAAATTCTGAAGTTAGTGTTATTGTTTGTTAACGCAATAATTTGTATTTTCAGGACTGAAAATGCTACTTTACAGTATTTGTGCTATGTTATGTATACCTGCATCATTGCAGTGTCTAATTATTATTTTCTATTTTTGCCATAGTAATATCAGCCTGTCAACAGCTTTTCCTGCAGTTTTTGAAGTTCCGAAGTTTCCATTTGACGTTCAGGCCAAGTTGGACCAAAAAGAATGCCGACTAACGTCATCAGACCGAAACAAAATTATTAGAACATTGTATGAAAGCATGGCTCAGTACAAAATGTAAGTATTTCTCATTACCTATACCAAGGTTTTAATCTCTTACATTCAGTTTTATACAACATTTAATGCTACACTAATGTGTTTAAAATATTTTTGTAGGTATCCAACTAATGAAGAGTATGTTCAAGTGGCTAAAGCCCTGACTCTGAGGTATCCCTTTTTGAAAGACAAAGAGGGCAATGGATATGTAAGTAGCTGGTTTACCTTTAATGTTTTACTCTTGGTTCTTGGTTCATGCAGATTACTATTATTATTATTTATTGTTTTTTTGTTTTTTAATAGCACACTTGGCACATGTCTCTGAAACGCAAGTTTAAATTTGAGCGGACACCTTTGGCTGACATTGAAGAAGTAAAAAGACTTAAACAGAAGTTTGGTCATTCAAAAAAGTCTCTGCAACCTGAAGAAAGTAGTTCAAGTAAACAAATTACAAGGCCTTTGGTGAGAGCATATGTTTATAATATTTTTACACTTTTTACCAGTGTATTGCTCTTACATTAAGTGACGAGATGCAACATTTTCATTATTCTCTTGCCTAGAAATGCATCAGGGATGCATCAAAATAAAAATTCTTGGCCAAAATCGAAACTTCTAGATGCACAGAAATTTCCTGCAGTGAAATTAAATTCTACCTGATTTGTTTTTGTCTATGCACAAGGAGATTACTGCTTTTGGAGAGGATGCTACATCAGTAGAGGGACATGTGAAAGTCCTGCAGGACCAGTATAGAAGGACACAGCCAGATACTCGCATTGTTGAAGAGCGAATGAGGAGGCCTCTCCTGGAGCCGACACCTTATCGTGGTGGAGGGGTTTGCGTGTTCCAATGATCCCAGGAGCTAAGTTGCCTGGGGCTTTATGCCCCTGGTAGGGTCACCCAAGGCAAACAGGTCCTGGGTGAGGAACCAGACGAAGTGCGGCTCAAAAGACCCCTCATGAAGAAAAACATAATGGATTCACGGTTTCCCTTGCCCGGACGCGGGTCACCGGGGCCCCCCCCTGGAGCCAGGCCTGGGGGTGGGGCTCGATGGCGAGCGCCTGGTGGCCAGGCCTACACCCATGGGGCCTGGTCGGGCACAGCCCGAACAAGGCACGTGGGTCCCCCTTCCAATGGGCTCACCACCTGTAGGAGGGGCCATAGGGGTCGGGTGCAATGTGAGTTGGGCAGTGGCCGAAGGCGGGGACCTTGGCGATCCGATCCTCGGCTACAGAAGCTAGCTCTAGGGACATGGAATGTCACCTCTCTGGTGGGGAAGGAGCCTGAGCTGGTGCGCGAGGCTGTGAAGTTCCGACTAGATGTAGTCGGGCTCACCTCGACGCACGGCCTGGGCTCTGGAACCAGTCTCCTCGAAGGGGGCTGGACCCTCTTCCACTCTGGAGTTGCTCACGGGGAGAGGCGCCGAGCTGGGGTGGGCATACTTATTGCCACCTGGCTGGGCGCCTGTACATTGGGGTTTACCGCGGTGGACGAGAGGGTAGCCTCCCTTCGCCTTCGGGTGGGGGGACGGGTCCTGACTGTTGTTTGCGCTTATGCGCCAAATGGCAGTTCAGAATACCCACCCTTTTTGGAGTCCTTGGAAGGGGTGTTGGAGAGCGCTCCTCCCGGGGACTCTCTCGTTCTGCTGGGGGACTTCAATGCTCACGTGGGCAATGACAGTGAGACCTGGAGGGGCGTGATTGGGAGGAACGGCCCCCTCGATCTGAACCCGAGTGGTGTTTTATTATTGGACTTCTGTGCCCGTCACGGATTGTCCATAATGAACACCATGTTCAAGCATAAGGGTGTCCATATGTGCACTTGGCACCAGGACACCCTAGGCCGCAGTTCGATGATCGACTTTGTGGTCGTGTCATCGGACTTGCGGCCACATGTATTGGACACTCGGGTGAGGAGAGGGGCGGAGCTGTCAACCGATCACCACCTGGTGGTGGGTTGGCTCCGCTGGTGGGGGAGGAAGCCGGTCAGACCTGGCAGACCCAAGCGTATAGTGCGGGTCTGCTGGGAACGTCTGGCGGAATCCCCTGTCAGGGGGAGTTTCAACTCCTACCTCCGGCAGAACTTCGCCCATGTCCCGGGGGAGGCGGGGGACATTGAGTCCGAATGGGTCATGTTCCGCGCCTCCATTGTCGAGGCGGCTGACCGGAGCTGTGGCCGTAAGGTGGTCGGTGCTTGTCGCGGCGGCAATCCCCGAACCCGCTGGTGGACACCGGCGGTGAGGGATGCCGTCAAGCTGAAGAAGGAGTCCTATCGGGCCTTTTTGGCCTGTGGGACTCTGGAAGCAGCTGAAGAGTACCGGCGGGCCAAGCGGAACGCGGCTTCGGCGGTTGCTGAGGCAAAAACTCGGGTATGGGAGGAGTTTGGCGAAGCCATGGAGAACGACTTCCGTACGGCTTCGAGGAGATTCTGGTCCACCATCCGGTGTCTCAGGGCGGGAAAGCGGTGCAGCATCAACACTATTTATGGTGGGGATGGTGCACTGCTGACCTCAGCTCGGGATGTTGTGGGTCGGTGGAAGGAATACTTCGAAGACCTCCTCAATCCCACCGACACGCCTTCCAATGAGGAAGCAGAGTCTGGGGACTTGGGGGTGGACTCGCCTATCTCTGGGGCAGAGGTCGCTGAGGTGGTTAAAAAGCTCCTCGGTGGCCGGGCCCCGGGGGTGGATGAGATCCGCCCAGAGTTCCTCAAGGCTCTGGATGTTGCGGGGCTGTCTTGGTTGACACGCATCTGCGGCATCGCGTGGACATCGGGGGCGGTGCCTCTGGATTGGCAGACCGGGGTGGTGGTCCCCCTCTTCAAGAAAGGGGACCGGAGGGTGTGTTCCAACTATAGGGGGATCACACTCCTCAGCCTCCCTGGTAAGGTCTATTCCGGGGTGCTGGAGAGGAGGGTCTGTCGGATAGTCGAACCTCGGATTCAGGAGGAGCAGTGTGGTTTTCGTCCTGGCCGTGGAACAGTGGACCAGCTCTATACTCTCCGCAGAATCCTTGAGGGTGCGTGGGAGTTTGCCCAACCAGTCTACATGTGCTTTGTGGACTTGGAGAAGGCATTCGACCGCGTCCCTCGGGGAGTCCTGTGGGGAGTTCTCCGGGAGTATGGGGTGCCGGGCTGCCTTATAAGGGCTGTTCAGTCCCTGTACAACCGGTGTCAGAGCTTGGTCCGCATTGCCGGCAAGTCGGACTCGTTCCTGGTGAGGGTTGGACTCCGCCAGGGCTGCCCTTTATCACTGATTCTGTTCATAACTTTTATGGACAGAATTTCTAGGCGCAGCCGGGGCGTTGAGAGTGTCCGGTTTGGTGACCTCAGGATTGGGTCTCTGCTTTTTGCAGATGATGTGGTTCTGTTGGCTTCATCAGACCGCGACCTTCGGCTCTCACTGGAGCAGTTCGCAGTCGAGTGTGAAGCGGCTGGAATGAAAATCAGCACCTCCAAATCCGAGACCATGGTCCTCAGCCGGAAAAGGGTGGAGTGCTCTCTGCGGGTCAGGGAGGAGGTCCTTCCCCAAGTGGAGGAGTTTAAGTATCTCGGGGTCTTGTTCACGAGTGAGGGAAGGATGGAGCGGGAGATCGACAGGCGGATCGGTGCGGCGTCAGCAGTGATGCGGGCTCTGCATCGGTCTGTCGTGGTGAAGAAGGAGCTGAGTCAAAAGGCAAAGCTCTCGATTTACCAATCGATCTACGTTCCTACCCTCACCTATGGTCACGAGCTTTGGGTAGTAACCGAAAGAACGAGATCGCGAGTGCAAGCGGCCGAAATGAGCTTTCTCCGCAGGGTGGCTGGGCTCTCCCTTAGAGATAGGGTGAGGAGCTCAGTCATTCGGGAGGGACTCAGAGTAGAGTCGCTGCTCCTCCGCATTGAGAGGAGCCAGATGAGGTGGCTCGGGCATCTGCTTAGGATGCCTCCTGGACGCCTCCCTGGTGAGGTGTTCCGGGCATGTCCCACTGGGAGGAGGCCCCGGGGAAGACCCAGGACACGCTGGAGGGACTATGTCTCTCGGCTGGCCTGGGAACGCCTCGGGATTCCCCCAGAGGAGCTGGAGGAAGTGGCTGGGGAGAGGGAAGTCTGGGTTTCCCTGCTGAGGCTACTGCCCCCGCGACCCGACCTCGGATAAGCGGAAGTTAATGGATGGATGGATGGACGAATGAGGAGGACATTTGCCTGGAGGCGACAGGAGATTGCTAGTGGTATGACTGTTGAAGATGCCGTCAACAAATATCCATTCTTGAAGAGTCTATCAGGGGTTAGTGTGCAAATTACAATTCTGAAATTACACATGTAGAATGCTAAAAAAAAAGTGTATAAGATCCTCTGATTTATTTATGCTTGTCTTTTTCAATTAACTGCAGCTTTATCAAGAAACTGGTTTCCTGCATAAATGTGTTCATCTGAACCGCCACTTTCAAGAAAATTTTGGATACATTGCATCCAGTGTGCTACGGCTTGCTCAAGGGAAATCCCCTTTAGCAAAGCCGCACAAAGAAGCTCGAGAAGAATCTCTCATTGAAGACCATCTTGGTAATTGACTCCTAAACCTTATTTAGCACTTTATTAAGCCTATCAAATTCTTGCCTTTGGATAGATTTTTACATATTTGTTTATCACATCTTATGTTCCAGGAATTGATTTTAAGGCAGCACTTCTCATGTTGCCAGCCTTGTTCAGAGAGAAACTTGAACATTTCATTGTGCTTGGAGAGGTGCGTATATAGTACTCTGTTTTGTATTTCTGTGCAATTTTTAAACTGTATTTATTGTGGCCATATACAAATGGGTGAATAATAATTATCTTAGTCTTTATGCATGTCAATTTTCTCTCCATCAGTTTAGTCAACTGCTGAGAACATTTCACTGATACAGAATTTGTTTTGTGCTTTGTCATTTAGAGTGAACCATCTTCACCATATCCAACTGTTCAAGTACAGGAGACCACTGACTGGAAAACTGTGATTACAAGAAGAGTCACTGCAGTCATC
This sequence comes from Paramormyrops kingsleyae, assembly GCF_048594095.1. Lineage (NCBI taxonomy): Eukaryota > Metazoa > Chordata > Actinopteri > Osteoglossiformes > Mormyridae > Paramormyrops > Paramormyrops kingsleyae. The sequence goes on from NW_027326055.1 coordinate 74,518, forward strand.
AAAGTTGATGGGATTGAGATCTGCCGGGTGAGCGGTGTGGATGAATGGGCTCTTGCAGCATTTTGTGCTTATTTTGTTTTCAATTTGACATATCCATCTCATTTGAAGAACACCCTGATGTTTCTTCAGCGGTATGTGTTGAAACTTACTGTGGATGGTGATAAGCCTCTACCCACCCCAGTTACCAGAATAATCAACCTCTTACAGTAACATCAGCAAAAATGCCCTGCCATGCCGTAAATGTTCTCGAAGAACATTCACAATCATCAAGTTAATCCAGCACATTGGTCTCATTCATGCACATGAGCCAAATTTTTCAATAACTTGTGGTCTTAATAACTGTCAGAGATCATTTACAAAGTATGTGTCCTTTAGATGTCATGTTTACCGAAAACATAAAAATGCGGTGTTACAACAGACCACTACTACTACTACGACTACGACAGCGACTACTGACCCTCTGCCTCTGCTTGAGGAAGTTGAGGAAGAATGTACTACTGATGTTGCTTTTTTACCCCCAAACATGAACGAGCTGTTGCAGCAATTTAGAGAAAACCTTTTTGCCTTCATTTTGAAATGCAGAGGAAAAAATCACCTGCCTCAGTCAGTCCAGCAAGAAATTTTGGATGATGTTAATTTCCTGTTTAGTTTTTTTTAGAGAGAACTATGACGAATTTCTTGCATATCATCTAGAAAAAAATGGCTTTGATCTTGCAGCATGTCCAGAACTTCAAGAAGTGCTACAGTCCCCAGATTTTTTTTCAGAGGCCTCAAGACTCCACACATGTTAAAAGAGTTTTGTAAAGAAAAATTTGAGATGACTGAACCTGTACAGTACACACTAAGAGACTCAAGTGGTAACAAGACTGGAAGTTACTCTTATGTTCCTATTTGTGAGGTATTAAGGAAATACTGTTCTCATGAGGACATTTGGGACCAAATACAAACTGAGCTGAATGTAGAAAAAGATGAGCTTGTTCTAAATGATTATCGAGATGGACTTCATTTCAAAAACCACAAATTCTTTACAGGTAACCCACAAGCCCTAAGATTACATTTTTATGAAGATGAGTTCGAAGTATGTAATCCACTGGGGTCTAAACGTAACAAGCACAAATTGTGGAAATGTGAGTACAAAGTATTGCTCTCAGTTAAAACATATTCATTTAGCTTTACTTGTCCGCTACTGCCATGTAAAACAATTTGAATTGGATGAAATTTTGAAGCCATTGATCGATGATCTTAAAAAGCTTTCATCAGAAGGAATTAATATTCTTGTTGATGGTTCGGAAAAAAATGTTTGCGCAGCTGTTGCAGTTATATCTGCTGATAACCTTTCCTCTCACTTAATAGGTGGATTCAGTATGTCTTTTAATGCTGGTAGAATTTGTAGGTACTGCATGGCCACACATGGTGACATTAAGAGATGCTTTAATGAATCTGACTTTGTTTTAAGAACTACAGATGTCCACAGATACCACTTAGAGTGTGTAAAGGAAAATCCAGACACCAAAACCATTTATGGTGTTACGGGAGGCTGTCCTTTTGACAAACTAGAGTACTTTAATATTACAACGTCTCTACCTCCGGATGTGATGCATGATTTTCTGGAAGGCGTAGTTCCTTTAGTGTTGCAGCTTGTTTTAAGTAAAGCTCACAGAGAGAAAATCATAACCATACAAGAGTTCAACGAAGAGCTGAGAAAACTTACTATTGGACAGAATGATAAGAAAAATAAGCCTGCTCCTCTTTCTGAAAAAATTCTAAAAAACTGCAGTATAGTAGGATCTGCCTCACAGAAATGGTGTTTATTTCGCCTGCTGCCCTTCTTGGTAGCACACAGAATTCCTGAGGGCTGTAGCTACTGGCATGTCTACTTACTTTGTCGTGAAATTTCTGACATTGTAATGGCACCAGTTGTAAAAAAAGAATGGCTTCCCACTCTTGATCTCTTAGTTTCTGAGTTTTTGTCATGTACAGTTAAAGAATTTGGTGATGTTCTCACTCCAAAATGTCATTATTTAATCCATTACTCTCGTTTGATGTTATGTTATGGGCCTTTGCGTTCTTTATGGTGTTTAAGGTTTGAAGGAAAACATCAATATTTCAAACAGGTTGCCAGCACGTGTAGAAATTTTGTTAACATTTCATCCACTTTAAATAAGCGACATCAACATAGACAATGTTGGGAATTGTCTTCTGTTAATATGTTGGGGGAATATGAGAGAGTTGCTGGATGTTGTGTGAACACACCATTTCAATCTTTGCCTTTGGCTCTACAGCATTCAGTGAAAGTGAATAAGAAATACAGCCATGTAAATTTTGAAAGCAAACAACTTCAACGAGTAACAGAAGTAGTGCTTAATGATGTCAAATACGGTGTTAAAGATGTGTTTTTTTACGTTGCTCCTATAGGTTGCTCCTATAGGTTTCACCTATAGTAATGTTTTTTCAGAGCATAACGTTAGACCTTCTTATGCGTTAACATTAGCCTAATAACAAACCACACAGGCTAAGTGGCGAACTAATTTTAGAAAGGCACAATTTATTCGTGATAAAATAAGAATGGAAACATAGGGAGTTCATCTCCTTGGAAAATTACCATGATCGATTTTACCTGCCCAAATAAGCCTGGCTTAAATAGAGTACTTAGCTTATCTTGCTAGTTAACGTAACTAACATTGACTGTACCGGCGTTCTGTCCAGTTGAGCTACTTTGTCGAGGTAATCTATGGTTAGAGCTATCGATTAGCACTACGGTAGATTACCTAGGCAAAGTAGCTCAACGACAGAACACTGGCCTCAGAAGGACAATGGTAAGTAATTCAACTTATAAAGACATGAGCTTGCATCAGTAGATGAAACACTTAAACGAATAAATGAAGGTTGCAAAATAACACATTTTCAACAGGCTAGACTTCTGCTGGCTACTCACATTTACCAACGCACGACAAACAGTACCATGACAGACAAACACAACGAACAGGTCACTCAATGAGAATGAATGACGCAACCGACTGGCTGCTGCTAGCGCCAAGGTGGTTAAAATGGTACGGTCCACATTAGGGGTGACTGAAATCGTTTTACATAAAATTTTCCTACAAGGTGAGGTTATCTTTTTTTTTGTTACAACAACAGAAAAATGTTAAGACCCCCCCCCCCCCAAACTGCTATTTTTCTCTCTTTTGGGGGGGGGGGGTCTGGGTCTTGATCAGGGGGTATAGTACCCCCCGTCTTTTCTGAAGTAAAAAAACCATCTTTTCTGAAGTAAAGCTGCGTGATACTTCCATAATATGGAGAACAGAGCTGAGATTACTACATAATCAATATAATAAAGCCTATAAAATCACATCTTAGCATTCCAATTAATTCCAAAATAATTACAATAAAATCCCGTTACAGTGGACTCGCTTATAACGGAATATTGTCTATAACGGACGAGGTCCGCTGGTCCAGGTGTTATGCCGAAAAAGGCATCCCTGCCTTAGAATGCATGCTGGTGTTCCGACGAGTTGAGCTTTTAAGGGTTTTTTGGGGTCAGGGGTTTTTTAGGGGTTAGGGTTAGGGTTTTAGGTGTGTTTTGGGGGTTAGGGTTTTAGGGGGGTTTTGGGGGTTAGGGTTTTAGAGGTTTTTTGGGGGTTAGGGTTAGAATTTTACGGGTATTGATTAGCACTACGGTAGCCTTACTCGACAAAGTAGCTCAACTCCTTTCAGATCAGCGACCAATTGGTCATTTAGAGACAGGCATGCATTCAACGGCAGGGATGCCTTTTTCGCCATAACACCGGCCGTGCGCCTTTACGAACATGCAGGAAAAGCATCGGATATAGTGGACTCGCATATAACGGAATTTCGCTTACAATGGACAAACATCGGTCCCCAGGGCCGCTTTTTAGCTGTAGTTCTGTTCGGCTTTAACGGACATGCAGTCGATCCGCCTACAAGGCGTGTGGGCGTGCCGGTGATATCCAGCGCAGGTACATACGTAGTCGGGATTATTAATAGTCACGCATCTGGTCAGGTAAAGTTGGATTAATATGTACAATATAATAATCTATACCACAAGTGTGTCCGCTGGGGTGTGGTGTGAGTAAATGTTGTCGTGCAGTTGTGTTCTGGGCATACAGCAACTCTGGATATAACGGACTGTTTTGCCAGGTCACTTGAAGTCAGTTATAACGGTATTTTACTGTAAAATAAAAGGTCAAACATGAAATGCGATGACTGAAATTGGAAGAAAATCTGTTAAAATAATATAAACAGGAAGATATTTTTTATATTTTTAGTCACGGTCTACTTTGAAAGTTTATTAGTGAAAAGCAAAGACAAGATATGGTAATTTGTGCAGAACATTTCACACGGATGTGATTGAAAGTATTTACGGAGATCAAATAATATTATACAGTAACAATGAAACGTGAACTCAACCCAGCTGGTTCCCCTTTGGCTATGGGAATCGAACTAGCAACTTTCGCTTTATAAGGCAGCAGTATAAACCACTGCACCGCCGTACCACGGTAACTAAGCGCACTTGTAACATTTACATAACTTATGCATTTAGTCTGTCTGCAATTCATTGCCAAGCCAACTCGATCCCTGGCTGTGTGTATGGCCATAGTATTGCCTTTTTTAAGGATTACATCTTTGTATTTTTCATACAGCTCCATCAGCAGTGTTTGTTCTGCGGCGGAAAGAAAACCCGCTCTCGTTTTACAGGCTTTCCGACTCATTTGGTCGATCTATCGGTCATCCATTCATTTGGGCTTCTTAAATATCGCGGGTGTGCGCACTAAGTGAGACTATACAAGTCTGTCTTGATTGAGCCTTGATTATAGTTAAAGCTGAACTGCGTTCGTGGAACGACCTGAGGCTAAGTTTAGAGATGGAGCTATAGGTTGAGTCTGACTTTCTTTAGCTACTTTCATGGAATACCCCCCTTCAGTTTTGCGTGAGCAGGATATTTGCGTCTTGCTTTGTATTTTCTATTCATACTACTGGAAAATGTAAAACTAATTAAAAGTGCAAAATTAATATTCCCCTCGTTTTGTTTTACAATCCGAGCCCAATCTGAAAGGAATTACTGCCATGTTCAGGAAGATACTGCCGGTATATACTGTTGGAATATAAAACCAACCGCGGTTGTTCGGAAAACGTTTTTACCGAAACGTTATGATTTTACCTGCACAAAAGTGATACTTACCTCCGCAAAGCTTCCCATTTTCACCACATATCACCACAGCTTTCACCATGGGATCCCCCAGGGCTCGGGCTACGGCATCTGAGAGCGCCTGCCGGACAGTGGAGCTGGCGGAATAGGAGCGCACGGTTTATTTTTATTTATTTAATACAGTATTTCATCTGTTTACATGGTCGTGCTGTTTCCACAGACTCATCCAGACGTTCAAAATGTGCTGGGGGGGTATTCCAGAAAGCTTGGTTAACTTACCATTTGGTAAATCATAACCTCTGGGTTGATATACCCCAAACCCGCATACCATGAGTATTCGTGCATTCCATTTGCCTCGGATTCCGATTTTCGGAATCCGAGATTACGTCACATCCGGTAAAAACTCGGAAAAACCGAGTTGGATACGTTCCATTTGCCAAAGAAGTAGCAATACCATCGACCCATATGAAAAAGCAAGATTTTTTGCTTAGCCGGACAACTTGTCGGATTTAAGGTACCTCAGTTTAAATGGCCTTTATTTTCGTTCACTTACAATTAGCCCGAACTACCTTAAATCCGACAAATAATCCGACTAATCATGAAATCCAATTCTAGACCGGTTAATTGGTAGCCATTGTTAGCCATATCACTTGATAACACATTACGCGCGGTGCTTCACGTATAAAACTCCGTAGCAACACGTCCACAGATAAGTTGGACGGTATAGTGTGTGCGACCGATTTAATGAGCCAGAAATGAGAAGTAGTGCTTAAACAGGATAAAACTACAACTTTCCCTTCTGTTGATAAAGGGCGCAGCCATCTTCGATTCTGAACTCGGGATCCTCTGCGTTATCCGAGATCATTCTCGGATCTCCGAGAAACGGGAGCGCGCATGTCGTCACTTCCGGCTTTGAAACTCGGAATCCAACTCGGAATCCGAGTTCCCAGGGCAAATGGAACGCACCATATGTCGGTTCCAAAACACCTGAGAAGAGTAAGTTCAATCAACCTCCTATTGGTTACCCAGAGTTATTACACGGCTCTCTGGAATGCTTGATTCTGATTGGTCAGTTGAGACATTTGCAGGTTCGTTCTTTTCAAATAATAACCGCTCCAAAGTAATAACGCATAGTCGGTACTACTTGTATGTTTAAAATCCCTCCGCGCCAACAAAGATTACCGTTTAAAAATGTTAATTTAAAACAAATATGCCAATAAAATGTTTCAAATTCATATTCATGTCCAGGTTTTTTCCTTATGTGGCAAGTAGCCGTGTAATAAGCGGGATAATATACAGGTAGCCGGTAGTTATCGCGAAATAAGCCCCTTCAGTGTGATACAAGACCCTCCGCTTCGCGTCGGGTCCTGATCACACTGTCGGGGCTTATTTCTGCGATAACTACCGGCTGCCTGTACATTATCCCTTACTTAATGCGCGAGCACCATGCATACATATAGACGTTTTCACGAGTCCAAATGTAAAATCGAAGTGAAAAAAAGAGAGCGGCATACTTCACAGAGGCGGAGTTGGAAGTTTTAATGCACGCATAGGAAGAATTCAAGCCAATAATAATGAAAAAAAGCAATACAGCTGCATCGGCTAAAGAAAGAGAGTTGGCTTGGCAAAAAATAACGGACAGAGTAAATGCGTGTGTATTAAATTGCAAATTTGACATCGCCTCCCCTTTTATTATACTGCAAAATAATTAAACACCGCTTCCGCATCCTTTTGACTGTTAAATCACTATGAAAGCATTTACTTGTCCAGCCATTCATTTCTTTAGGTTAAAATAACAATGTGTATCGACTAGGAATATATGGCTTCTTATTTAATAAGGTGTAATCCTTCTGGAGCCAGAAGAACTTTGAGCCAAGTCAAAATGAAACACAAAAACATTCTGCAAAAAGGTAATATTTGATTACACGATCACTGAACTATTTATTAAACACGATTTAGTATCTTCTTTCTGTCATGTAGCTAATAGAAAAAAGGCTGAAGCCCGTCTAACTGGCGGGGGCCCACCACCACCTCCCCTCACCCCATCTGAGGGCAACCAGTGGTAACCAGCATTGTACTGTCCTGTAATGATTACCTAGTGGAAAAAAGTAATGAGTTTGATGATTTTAACAAGGCAAAAAATTTAGGATACAAAATCAAGTTACCTGCACATTGATACTATGAATAGATTTCCTATTAACATAGTCTCCCTCATTTATTGAAGGAGCTTTAATAGGAATGTAGGTGTCATCAATGCACCCAATTATGAATGAATGAATGCCTTTTATTGTCACTATACATGTATTACATGTATTCCAAATTACATTTGGAAACCCTGAAACAGAAAGTCATATATAGTATCAAGTGTGTGTGTGTGCAGGATGAATACATGTATAGATATAAATAGTATGACTACATATTAAATATGCATCATAGATTTTACTACAAAGTACAAACCTACCAGTCTGTGGATTTCCTCTTTAATAACACGCAGAGCTTTATGGACAGGGAACTGTACAAACGTGTGTAAGAAGCGTTAAGTACCAGACATACTGTACTGTGCGAACGGCTCTACACACAGTTGCCTTTCCCACATGCTCTGCGTCGCCCATATTGTACAAAAAATGCCCTGACGCAAAAAACCGAAGTGCTATGTACAGAATGTTTTCTGTGCTAAGCGCAGACCCGCGGTTTGGGTTTGTGACATTTGCAATATGCGGTTTCAAGAGATGTTAAGTAAATTAACGATTCTTTTGAAAACCGATAACGCTTTTTCAAATAATCATTAGGAAATGAAAAGATATCAATACGCGGTCTTATAACTCTCTCCCGGCGAAAAAAAACTTGTATAATTTGTGCCTCCATGTCCACAGGATCGTCATCAAAAGGGCACGCCATGCTCAGTAACCTTCTGCAACAAACTGACCCTGGAACATAACCTGCTCAGTAGCAGGTTATCTTCAGAGAGTAAGCTGCTATGGTTACGTACATACCCAGAAAGTTAACCTCCGTTTTTGGAACCGAAAGATGAGGTTATCCACTAACTTACCCTTAAACTTACCCGGGTATTTCACATAACCTGCTTTCTGGAATACCCCCCTGGTTGCTTATATGCATGCTTTTGTCTGAATTCTGTGTTCGCGAGATATGCCTAGTTATAGACCCTATAGGTGTATCTGTTTTTAAAAACTAATTTTCCACAAGAAAGTTGTAAAAGTAGTGCTGATGCTGCGATGTGTCAGTGAGTAAAGTTATTTATTCAATAAATTAACATTTTCCCTGTAAGATCAGGAAAAAATGAACCTGTAGCCTACATGAAAAAAGTCTTCTATGTATTTTCGTATGTTTAATTATTGATCATTTGCTTATCTTTTAGAATGATACAATGATGCGATTGGAGTATAATATATATATATATATATATATATATATATATATATATATATATATATATATATATATATATATATATATATTATATCCGATAACCAAGGCCTCTGTAAACACGAAGACAGCCACAACTTAAATCGCCCGAAAACCTCTTGCAGTAGCGGGACTCACCTGAGCGCATTGACGGGCGGATTAATCAGGGTGATCAGAGCCACCGAGTGCGAAGCGACCGTGTAGTGAGCCATGCTGCCGGAGATCTGCACTCCACCGACGGCACTGGACTTTAACCGTGTTTGACTTTGAACTGTTATGCACACAGTATGTAGATACAGCTAATCAAGTGATAAAGTTTAAGAGCTATCTTTGGACAAAGATCGTGTGTATAAACACGACCTGAAACTTACATTTTAATGTTAGATAACCACACTTTGACTCCAACCCGAACCTGTGGACAGCTTATCCAGTTTTGTGAAATTCAAGTTTAATTTCTTCTTATTTTATATTTCTTATATCCGGGAACATGGTATTTATTAGGCGTCACAAAGCCACGTGGGTTATGACGTATGAAATGATCGAGTGGGTGTATTTCAAATCAAATCAAAGTTTATTTATAGAGCACTTCTAAACAACCGAGGTTGACGAAAGTGCTGTACAAATTTACATCAATGAAAGAAAAACAATGAAAGACATAAAATACGAAACATAAAACAAAGAACAACAGACACAGATAAATCTGTGAATTGAAATTGAAAGCCATCGAGAAAAGATATGTCTCCGGGGACGATTTAAAATTTTCCAGAGTCGGGCCAGATCTAACATGCTATTCTAAAGTCTAGGGGCTGCCACCCTAAAGGCTCGGTCGTCTCTGGTCTTTAGCCTGGTCTTGGGTACTTTGAGCAGAAGCTGCTGAGACGACCTAAGTTCTCTGGCCGGAGTATAAAAGTGTAGCAGTTCAGTTACGAAATATGAAATGAGTGGGTGTGTTTGCAGGACACGTGGTTTCTGTCTGTATGTTTGTATTCAGCTTCCGCTTGTCACTGCAATGATACTTCTGCCGGTGGTGTCGGGTTCCTGTGCGTCTCTTCATGGGACCATGCGCTCCGTGTTGGGCTTAATCAGCGTAGTCGCCGCGGCTACTGTGTATCTGTATCTCCTGTCCTCCTTTCTCCCCCCGGGACCACGGCAGCCAGTCAGACGAGATGAAACGGGGGGCATTACTGGTGACACGGACAGCGACATGGAGGTCAAAGAATACAGGTGACTGTCTGTCAGATGTAATGTATATTAATTTGTGCTTCACATTAATAGGACTAGTTACTTTTTAATAGTTACTTTAACTTAAACTAAACTAAAAACGCGTAGTGCACTTTTTTTTTTGTCAAAGTGTCATTTATAAGTAGATCTATGTATTTCTAACCTGTGTGGGTCTTACACAGGATGCTGACATTTACATACTTTACATAAACTGCACGCACAAATACTGTCTTCCCAACATAAGTTTATGTGTGTCAAACTGCATCCATCCAGGACTGACAAAGAAACTTCTACCAGTCTTCAAAATCTGCTGAATTTGTAGGCCTATAAGTTTTTTATTCTTCCGACTTTAACTGTATGATTTATAATATGCTGTAACTGGTATTAAGGTTAACTTCATTTGAATAACTTAAGGTATATCTCAAAAGACAACATAATGACTAAATGATGTTGATCATTCTGAACCCAACAGTTAATTGAGATGCCTCCATGCCTTAGATATTACTGCTTGAATTACTAATATGTAAGTGACCAATGACTACTGATGAGTCTATAAATAAGCACAATAACCCTATACCAGTAAGAGATTGTAGGAAATGTATGGATGGAAGGATGTATAAAACTTCAGAAAAAAAAATCAACCAATGACCAATACACTTACACCCTGTATTAAGTAAAAAAGGTTAAAAGCAGAGGAACCTCCCCCTGTGGAATTATATACGATGGGGCCAGATTCCTGAACTAAGCCAGGGTTACTCGTCCCGTCAGCAGGACAGCTGGGCCTTGCAAATGAGTGCAGTGTCTACATTTCTCAACAGATGCGCGGAAACTGGAGACAGTGGGGGGGGAGGGGGGGTTTGTAACCATAACGACCAATAACATAGAAGAGCCCCAAAGAGCCAGGGCCCAGAGGGCAAACAGCCTGACCCCAACCCCAAGACTAAAAAAT